>NC_066535.1:5133773-5146273 GCF_024679095.1 Eriocheir sinensis
TTCTTTTACTGAACACACACACACAAAAAAGGAGTGAAGAGGAGTAACTGTGTTAGATTGAGGAGGGTGTGGAGGCGTTTCGTGTGGGTGTGGATGTGGGTGGAGGTCAGAGGAGAGGGTGAAGGGGGGGTAGGGGGGAGGAGTCACGCAGTAGATCCCCAGAGCATGTAAAGGGGTTGATGGAGGTAAGCTGAGGGCGTGAGGGTGACCTTGGCCTTTGTGCTGCAGGCTTGAGGGGTCACGGGCAGGGGCGGGCGTGAGGCGGCGGCGTTGAGCCCTGCAAATCAGCCTTAAGCTCCGCGCTGCCCTGAGGAGGAGGTGAAAGTGTGTGGATATAAGTGTGGTGTGGGTGTGTGGTAGTGATGGTGGTGGTGGTGGAGGTGAGGGTATTGACCGTGGTAGGCATTGAGGGGCATCTGTAGGCACCTGTCGATCCATTGGTGGCATACCTGTAGTTTAATATACACCTGGTGATAGTCCTCTCCTCCTTTAGTTCCACCATTGTTCGTTTGTCTCTGTTATCTCCGCTATCATTCCCATTTATTTATTCATTCAGTATTCTGTTGATTTAAGAACGGCTGAATATACGTAAACAGTCCTTACTATTCTCCTTCTATTAAAAAAGTGCTGTATATGGCTCCTCTTATTTCTGGTGGTTGTGTAAAATTTATATTTGTTTAAAAGTATATATATTTCTTGCCGTAATTCAAAAGAAAGAAAGAAAAGAAAGAGGAAAAAGTACCTCATCATTCCAACAGGTAGTCTGAGCAATGGTTAAAAGTCTGTTTATTTCTACAAAGGAATCAATCTCCGTTAACCTGCCGAACAGAATAAAAAGTAGTAACAGTTAGCATTCCAAGGAGCAGCTTAACTTAGGGGTGTCAATGGCCAAGGCTGCCGAGACGTGGCGGCGAGTGGGAGGGAAGAAGCAGTAAGAATAAGTGTGTTTGAAACCACCAATTTGCCCATTCTTCGGAGATAGATGTTCTTTTCTGTATAAGTAGCAACTCTGTATGATAATATGAAAGGGATAGTTAGAAAGAAAGTGAAGGGAACAGGCAAGAACAAAAGCGAGTTGAGTAAGAGGCAGAAAGTCTAAAGAAATGTGCCCAGAAACGCCACTTTGTCCACTCTTAGGAGGTATATTTTCTTATTTGTGTACGTAGTGTTTCTGTGCGATAATATGGAGGGAATAGTAAGAAAGGGAGGGAATGAGAGGCAGGAAAAAGAAGCGAGTTGAGTAAGAGGCTGAAAGTTTAAAGAAATGTGCCCAGAAACGCCACTTTGTCCACTCTTAGGAGGTATATGTTTTTTTTATGTATACGTAGTGTTTCTGTGTGATAATATGAAGGGAATAGTAAGAAAGGAAGGAAATGAGAGGCAGGAAAAAGAAGCGGGATGAGTAAGAGGCAGCAAGTTGAGAGATGTGTAGCTACCCGTGACCGCCGCCTTTCCCACTCTTCGGAGATAGGTGTTCGTTGCCGTGTAAGGAGCAATCGCGTGATCGTAAGGAGGATATAGAATGAGAAAGGGAGTGGAAGCAATAGGCAATAAAAGAAGCGAATTGAGTAAGAGCGTGCCCTTGCCGACTTCGATGATAAGTGTTCAATAAGCAAAGGAGGATATATAGTAATGAAGGGAGTGCAGAGAGGAGACAAGAAAAGGAGCAAGTCAAACAAGAGGTAGTAGCCATTCCAAAGAAACACTTCATTGCTCACCTCCCAGACACGTCGATGTTCTGATTGGTGCAGAGAGGAGACAAGCAAAGGAGCAAGTCAAGTAAGAGGTAGCCAGTCTAAAGAAACACTTCACTGGTCACCTCTCAGACAGGTAGATGTTCTGATCGGCGCAGAGAGGGTCCTCGTGGTGTCAGAGAAGCGGGGAGTAAGAAATAAAGTGAAAGGAGAAGGAAGAAAAGGGGAATGTAAGTGATTTAAGGGAGTCAGGAACGGGTAGCAAAAAGGGGTTACTGACGATGGAGGAAGGAAGGAATAAGGGAGGGGAATGAGGTTCCGAAGAAGGAGGAGGAGGAGAAGAAGGAGGAAGAAGAGAAGGACGACTAGGACGAGGACGAGGGCAGATATAGTGATTTAATGAGTGTGTGAGGAAAGAGAAGCAAGAAACGTGGAGAATTAAGAAGGAGGATCAGAACGAGTAGAGTGATGTGTATAAGAGGTAGCTGATTAGGAGGAACGATATAAGAGGAGAGAAGAAATGAGCCAGAGTTAGAAGAGGAAGAAAAGGAGCAGAACAATAAAGCAGATAATTGATTAAAAGGGAAATGAAGTAAGAAGGGAAAAGAAAGAAAATGAGACAGAGGAAGCAAAGGAGGAGGAGGAGGAGGAGGAGGAAAAGAAGGAATAGGAAGAGAAGGAGGAGGAGAACGAGAAGGAGAAGGAGGAGGAGAAGGAGAAGGAAGAGGAGGAAAAGATAAAAGATATTACATGTAACTGATTATGGGACACGAAATAATAAAAGAGGAAAGAGAAAGAATATGATAAACGAAGAAGAAGAAGAGGAGGAGGAGGAGGAGGAGGATCAGGCGTACGACACTAACTAACAAGCGAGTCTCCCAAGCTATGCAAGTGATCAACAGGACTTTCACTGGTGGTCTTGCAAGTGTTGGCCGTCAGTAGTGGCGGCTAAACACCTGACGTCAACAGGTCAACACAGCGAGAGGAGAGAGGGAGAGGGAGAGAAGGGGAGGCCACAGGTACGCAGGTAAAGGTTGTACTACAGGTGGCATTGATTGCGTCCATAAGGTTCCTCTGTTACCTGTAGAAGTGTCAGGCGAACGTCTCTACGGGTGGGAAGTGTTTTAGCATCATCTTGCCCTCACTGTCCGTCTGTCTCCCTGTCCGTCTGTCTGTCTGTCCGGCTTTAGTATCCCTTGCCTAATGCGCCTCCTTTGTTTCCTGGTATATCTTTTTTTATCTATCTGTTTGGTTATCCTTTTGTTTGGAGATGGTACTACTGCTGCATATTTGATGAGTGAAGCCTTTGTTCGCCCGTGTCTCTCTCCCTTTCCCTTCTCCTTCATCTCTCTCTCTCTCTCTCTCTCTCTCTCTCTCAGGGGATGGGAAGCTGCACGAGGCTGGTAAAAAGTACGAGGGATGGATAGAATACGTTAAAAGAAGGGAATTAAAGGAGAAAGAATACTGGAATGCAAATTTAGGGAGGAAAAAAAATGGCCATAGCTTTATAGGGTTTAAGGGAGGAGTAAGAAGGCAATCATAAAATGGAAGGTGAAAGTGGAAGAAGGCAAGGAAGAGAAGGGAGAAAGGATGAATGAAGGAGGGAAGGATATGTAGAAAGACAGGGATGAACGAAGAAGGAAAGGAAGGAATGAAAACAAGTGATGGAAGAATGAAGGAAGAAAGGGGAAAGGGGGAGAGTTAATAAAGGGGGAGAAGGAAGGAGGGATTCTGAAAGGGAGGGAAAGGTAAGAGGATGCTGCAAAAAGATGGAAAAAAAAAAACATTGAAGAGAGAGAGAGAGAGAGAGAGAGAGAGAGAGAGAGAGAGAGAGAGAGAGAGAGAGAGAGAGAGAGAGAGAGAGAGAGAGAGAGAGAGAGAGAGAGAGAGAGAGAGAGAGAGAGAGAGAGAGAGAGAGAGAGAGAGAGAGAGAGAGAGAGAGAGAGAGAGAGAGAGAGAGAGAGAGAGAGAGGCTAAAGGAAGGGAGCTATTAGGAGGACGACGTGAGAGGTGGGGTCAGGGAGGAAGATGAGAGGAGATTTGAAGGAGGAGGAGGAGGAGGAGGAGGAGGAGGAGGGATATAGATTACGGAAGAGGAGAGTGGGAATGTGAGAGGAGATGAGGCGAAGGAAGAGATGAAACAGAAGGAGGAGGAGGAGGGGGTGGAGGAGGAGCAGGAGGATTGAGGAAGAGGGAGGGCAGGTGAGGGTGTTGCGTGACTCACCTGGAAGGGCTGGAGAGGGAGATAAAGCAGGTGTCAAGACCCGCCATTACTACTGTCGTTCATATCGGCGACAGCATCATCATCGTCATCATCATCATCATCATCTTACTGTCTTTGTCCTTATTATTGTCTTCTCTTTATAACTCTCTTCTTTTATCATCATCATCATCATCATCATCATCATTATCTTTCTTATTTCTGTCCTCATTTTTATTATTACCTTTATTTTTTCTTATTATCTCTACTTTTCTTTTTTTCTTGTTCTTGGTGTTAATGCTGTTGCTCTTTGTGGTGATTATGGTGGTGGTGATGGTGGTGGTGGTGATGGTGGTGGTGGTGGTGGTGGTGATGGTGGTGGTGGTGGTGGTGGTGATGGTGGTGATGATGGTGGTGGTGGTGGTGGTGGTGGTGATGGTGGTGGTCGTAGTAGAGTTCACCTTTCTTATCACATCATCATCATCATCATCATCATCATTAGTTTCAGCCTTCAGTCTCCATTACGGTTATTATCTCCTTCCCTCCAATTTACTCTCCTCATCCTCCTCCTCTCCTCCTACTCCTCCTCCTCCTCCATCCGTACAGACTCATCTTCACCATTTTAATAATTTTCCACCCTCATCACTCTCTCTCCTTCCTCATTGCCTGCCACTTACCTCATTATCACCTTACTCTTGGCCAACAACCCCTTACCACCACCACCACCACCACCACCAGGTATAACAAATAAAACAACAAGAAACACTAACGAAACATTACCACATCTTCATTCATCACCGAGGGAAGAGAGGAAGCCATCAATCCAATCCCCTCACCACCAACACCACGACCACCGCCTTTCACCACTCATCACCACCACCACCACCTTGCCCTCTAACACCACCTCGTCCTCCATCGCGTCCTCCACCCCCAAACACTAACAACGGAGGCGTGAGCTGAGTGTCCCTCCACCACCTTTCAACACCATTAAGATAACACCATTAACATACCCTTTCTCCGTCCCCTTCAGGTCTTCCAGTAACGACCCCGAACCTCCCTCCCTCCTGCCCCAGCCTCAGCCCTCCCCAGGTAAGACTCTCATGTGTGTTGACCTCGTTTAATGATAGATAGATGGATGGAGAGAGAGAGTGAGAGTGAAAGTAGGAAAAGTTTTTAGACATAGAGAGTTTGCGAAAAGAGAGCTTGTAATTTATGAAGAGCTTGTTATATACGAAGAGATTATAATACCGGGAAAGACTGTGACATCGGGAGAGCTTGTGATATGAGAAAGGCTATTAATATTGGGAGAGTTTACCCAGCCCAAAAGGTATGTCAGAAACGGAGAGTATAATTGCTTGGAACGACAGGTCATCATATGCTTGAGTGGTTGGCTGCCGTGTAAATAATGAAGCCTTTAATTGGTGAAGCCGTTTAATTAATAGGAAGAGTGTAATTAAGGGAGTTGAGCTTATAGAGTGAGTTTAACAGCACTAATTTCCATGTGGCGGGTGGCTGTAGCAGTGGTAGTAGTTGTAGTAGTAGTAGTAGTAGTAGTAGTTATAGTATTTATAGTAGTAGTAGTAGTAGTAGTAGTAGTAGTAGTAGTAGTAGTAAGTTAGAAGCTGATTTCGTTTTTCATTTTTCAAACATTATTGTTAGTTTTTTTTATATTCCTTGTATAACCTTTTTATGTGATGAGATTCCAAACACACACACACACACACACACACACACACACACACACACACACACACACACACACACACACACACACACACACACACACACACACACACACACACACACACACACACACACACACACACACACACACACACACACACACACACACACACACACACACACACACACACACACACACACACACACACACACACACACACACACACACACACACACACACACACACACACACACACACACACACACACACACACACACACACACACACACACACACACACACACACACACACACACACACACACACACACACACACACACACACACACACACACACACACACACACACACACACACACACACACACACACACACACACACACACACACACACACACACACACACACACACACACACACACACACACACACACACACACACACACACACACACACACACACACACACACACACACACACACACACACACACACACACACACACACACACACACACACACACACACACACACACACACACACACACACACACACACACACACACACACACACACACACACACACACACACACACACACACACACACACACACACACACACACACACACACACACACACACACACACACACACACACACACACACACACACACACACACGAGAGAGAGAGAGAGAGAGAGAGAGAGAGAGAGAGAGAGAGAGAGAGAGAGAGAGAGAGAGAGAGAGAGAGAGAGAGAGAGAGAGAGAGAGAGAGAGAGAGAGAGAGAGGAGAGAGAGAGAGAGAGAGAGAGAGAGAGAGAGAGAGAGAGAGAGAGAGAGAGAGAGAGAGAGAGAGAGAGTTATGTTGACATGTGCCTGTGGACTTGTTTACTCCTTGTACTGTAAGGAACTGACCATGCGTTTCCTATCAAAAAAATAAATAATAAATAAACAAATCAAAGCAAAAATAAATACGAACTAATGCCTTCATATAACATAAGCAAATATTCTAACATACAGAAATACAGTAATACATGCATACAAACACATCTTCGAAGGTTTCATCCCTACCATAAAATAATCACAAACACACACACACAAGATGAAGCTGCAGACGTCTCGGAAGCATTTATTTAGCGGGCCATAATCTGTGTGGGCTTATATATTGCTGCCTTTGTGCGGCGCCACCTGTCGGGGTCCCTCGTGTTTGCATGGCTTAAAATATCGAGTTTACACAAAGCGAGTAGCGGGACCTGGCGCGCGTCTCTTATATACTGTCAGAGGGATCGGCGGGTTCCTTCTTCTTCTGCTCGCTCCTCCTCCTCCTCCTCTTGCTTCTACTCCTTTGCCTGCTCCTCCTATTCTTGCTTCTCCTCTTTGTCCTCTGTTCTTCCTCTTTATATCTTTTACTGTACCTTCTCCCATGTCTTTGTTTCTCTTCTTCCTCGTGTTACTTCTTCTTCCTCTTCCTTCTTCTTTTCTCCTTCTCCTTGTAGATATTCCTTCTTCACTTCTTTCAGCATACTATTTCTTTCTATCCTCTGTGTCTTTCTGTTCTTTTTCTGCAGCCTATTTCTTTCCGTCCTCCTCTTCGTCCTCTTTTTCTTTTTCTCCTGTTTTTCATCTTACCTTAATTCTTCTTTTCTCCTTCTCTTTGTATTTCTTCTGCACTTCTTTCAGCATTTCATACCTTTCTTTCCTGTAGTATATCTTTCTGCACTTCTGCTTCCTATTTCTCCTCTTCCTCCTCGTCGTCCTCCTTTTCTTTTTCTCCTGTCTTTCATCTTACCTTCTTTCTCCTCGGTCTCCTCCTCCTGCTCATCATCATCAGAACCTAAGAGTACCCAGCACACACAGTACACACACACACACACAAAAAAAAAAAATCACACACGCACACACACGCAGCCCATCCATCCACAGCTTTGCGTAACATCAGAGGCGCAGGCAAGGGGCGAGGCGGGAGAGACTACTGAGCTGTGTTGCCGCTGCCCAGGGATTCGTCTAGACTCGAGGGTGTACATTAGGGCTCAGATTAAAGGCTTTGCTCCCTCCGTGGCCGGCCTAGGAAGGTAGCGTGCACCTCCCCCGCGGGCCGCTGCACAGGGGAGCCGCCCATTAGGTACTGCAGGAGTGTGTTTACCGAGGAGCGAGTTCTTGGTGAGGCGGACTGGCTGCTTGCCTGGCCGGCTGGGTGGGTGATGGGTAGTGATATGGATGACTGGCTAGATGGGTGGATGGATGAATGGATTACTGGATACTTGCTTGGCTGACTGGTTGGGTGCTGGAATGGATGAACGGAGGGTTGGAAGAATGGGTGGGTGTGTGGTTACCTGGCTGACTGGTTGCTTGCTTGGTTGGGTGGTGGGTGGTGGAATGGATGAGTGAACGTATGGATGACTGGGTGGCTGCTTGACTGGATAACTGGCTGGGTGATGGGATGGGTGAATGGGTGGCTAGAAGAATGGGTGTGTGGTTGACTGACTGGGTGAATGACAGGGTAGTTAGCTCCCATCACCATCACCATCATAGCCATAAAAAACAGAGCAGCAACCTCGGTCATCACCATCACCAAACTCCACAAGAACAAGCTTAACCTCATCCATCACCACCATGAAGATGATCACCTCTATAATACCACCACCATCATAGTCATCACCACCACCACCACCTGCAGCACTTACAGACACCATTACTCTGCCACAGGTCCCCACAATCATTCAATCTCAGTGGTGGAACTCAATCAATCAATCAGTCACCTGGCCAGCCAATCAACTAATCAAGGACACATCATATCCTTCTTTCATATCAAATACATATAGTTCATACACTTAACTGATGAGAGAGAGAGAGAGAGAGAGAGAGAGAGAGAGAGAGAGAGAGAGAGAGAGAGAGAGAGGGAGAGGGAGAGAGGTAGAAGGAGAGAGTATAAAAAATGATGTTAAGTTAAATAGATCCATCACTGACATCCTTAACTTCCATCACCCTACCCACTGCCCTCCCGCCCCCCCGCCCCCCCTCAACCGGCTCCTCCCCTTACACACACCCTTACTTAGCCTGACACACTGAGCAACGCGGCGTGAGCGTGGGAAAGGAAGGGAAGGTGTTACGGGCTACTTGTAAGGCACGCGGAAGACTTCTCATTCGTAGGTGCAAAGAATAACACTTCATTTTTGTTATTATTATTATTATCTTATTTTTATGTTTTGAGGTTTTGAGTGACTTGAAGAATTTTTTTTTTTTTTTGGTTCCGGTATTCAAAGCAAAGAGGGAAATATGCGTAAATGATACAAGAGGAAAAAAAAAAGATAGAGGGAAAGAGAAAGAAAAATAGAAGGAGAAGGAGCAGGAAAAGGAGAAGTAGGAGGAGGAGGAAGGTAAGGAGAAGCAAGAAAGAGTGAAACAGAAAGAGAAGCAGAGGAAAAAGGAGAAGAAAAAGAAAGGGAAAGAGAAAGAAAAAGAAAGATAAAGAAAAAGAAAGAGAAAGACAGTGACCCAAGCTTCTTTCCGGGTTAGCGGGTGTGTCAGGTGGGCTGTTGCGTCCCTCCATTCACCTGTCGTCTTATTCCCCGGCCAGGTAAACATAGAAGCGTCCAGGGCCAAGGGAACCGTTCTCTAGGGGGGAGAGGGGAGAGGAGGATGAGGAGGAAGAAGGAAAAGAAGGAAGGAGGAGGGAGGGTGGAATGGAGGGCCTGTCATGAGTGCTTCTGTATGCTGTGTGGGGGGGGGACTCTTTCTTTTCTTCTCTCTCTTTCTCTTTTTCTCTTTACCTCTCTTTCACGTTATTTTATGGTCTGTCTTTGTTCCTTCTTTTTTCCGAAGTTTGCCCATTATTTTCTTTTTTCTTTGTTTAGTTTGATTGGTTTGTTGTTTATTGTTGTCTTATTATTGGTTTTGTTGATGACTAAGATGGTTTGGTTTGTCTGATCGTCTAGATGGTGATGGAGTTTTGGGATTCATCTTTTTTCAATTCCAGCAGGTTCTTAGGAGTATAGGGTTGACCGGGGCTGAGGGGGTTGTAGAAAGATGAGATCGAGAAAGAGCGAAAGAAAGAAGAGGGAGAGAAGGAAGGGAAAAAGAGGAAGAGAAGGAAGAGAAAGAAGAAGAATGGTGGGCAAAAAGGAAAAGGAAGAAGAATTGAATAGCAAGTAGAAGAAGAAATTAAAAGGAAGAGGACGAAAGTAGTGAAGAAGAAGAAAAATAGGAAAGAATAGGAGGAGGAGGAAGTAAAGACGAGGCAGACTGGGAATAAAAAAAATGAGGAAGTGGAGAAAAGAAGAAGAGATATGACAGAGAAAGTCAGGAAAATGGAGAATAATAATATGAGAAAGAAGATGAGGAAGAGAAAACGAGGAAGTGAAGAAGCGAAGGAACGAAGTGAGAGAGAAAGTTAGAGAATAGAAGAAGAAAAAGAGGTACAAAAAAAAGAAGAAGAAGAAGAAGAAGAAGAAGAAGAAGAAGAAAAAAAAAAAAGAAAGAAAAAGTAAAAGAAAAAGAAAATGAAGAAGAAGAAGAAGAGCAACAACAACAACAACAACAACAAGAAGTACACAACACTCACCATCCCAACAGTTACGATACTATATATATACAAGTGGAGGTAACAGAGGGTGTACTCGACGCTTTTATCGGCCCCACCAGAGGGACGCGGCGCTCATAATGATAAGTCGATAAGGCACCTTGGGGCGGGGGATTAAGGCGGCGCTCGCGAGGCATCGGCGTGCAGGTATTTCGAGAGGATGAAGGGGAGGACCGAACGACTCGACCATCCACCTTAGTCGACCATCCACTTTAGTCGACCATCCACCTTAGTCGATTCACCTCCTTAGTCGATCCACCTCCTTAGTCGATCATCCTCTTTAGTCGACCATCCAACTTAGTCGACCATCCACCTTAGTCGACCATCCACCTTAGTAGATCCACCTCCTTAGTCGACCATCCACCTTAGTCGATCCACCTCCTTAGTTGACCATCCACCTTAGTCGACCATCCACCTTAGTCGACCATCCTCCTTAGACATGCTCGATGCTTAATGGTTGGCGAGACCGTGAGAGAGAGCGGCAGGGAAGGACAAGAGGGCGATGGAGAGGGGAGCGTCGTAAGATGTTCAGGTAGTTAATGCCACAAAGGATATTAGTATAGGGGTTGAGGTCGACACTGGGAATTAAAGGGAAACGTAGGATACACAGATTTTTTTTCTACAACAAAAGAGACAGCTCAAGGGCAACAGAAAGAGTGTAGAAAAATAAGCCCGTTACTTGCCGCTCCCACAACAGACAAAAGTAAAGAATAGCCAAAAGAGAGGTCAATTTCGGGTGGAGAGGTGTCTTGATACACTCTTCTTGAAAGAGGTCAAGTCATAGTCAGGAGATAATACAGACGAAGGAAGGCTGTTCCAGAGTTTACCAGTGTAAGGAATGAAAGAGTGAAAATGCTGGTTAACTCTTGCATAAGGGGTTTGGATAGTACAAGGATGAGCTAGAGTAGAAAATCGAGTGCAGCGGGGCCGCGGAAAGGGGGAGGCATGCAGTTAGCAAATTCAGAAGAGCAGTCAGCATGAAAATATCGATAGAAGATAGAAAGAGAGGCAACATGGCGGCGGAATTAAGAGGTAGAAGACTGTCAGTATGAGAAGGGGAGTTGATGAGACGAAGAGCCTTTGACTCCACTCTGTCCAAGAGAGCTGTGTGAGTGGAGCCCCCACACATGTGATGCATACTCCATACGAGGGCGGACAAGACCTCTGTATATAGACAGCATCTGTGCGGGGGAGAAGAACTGGCGGAGACGATACAGAACACCCAACCACGAGGAAGCTGATTTAGTGAGAGGAGATATGGAGTTTCCAGTTGAGATTTTGAATTTAGGATAGACCGAGGATGTTTAGTGTAGAAGGTGACAGCTGAGTGTTGTCGAAGAATAGGGGATAGGTGTTTGGAAGGTTGTGTCGAGTTGATAGGTGTAGAAATTAAGTTTTTGAGGCGTTGAAGGACACCAGGTTCTTCTTGTCCCAATCGGAAATGATAGTAAGGTCTGAGATTAAGCGTTCTGCAGCTTCCAGCCTGGAATCGTATAGTTCCTGCTGGGTTGGCCTTCTGTCAAAAGAAGTTGAGTAATGCAGAGTAGAGTCATCGGCGCAAGAAATGATAGGACAGTTCGTTTTGGAAAGAAGATCATCAATGAACAACTGAAAGAGAGTGGGAGATTGGACAGAGCCCTGTGGGAAACCACTGTTGATATGTTGCTCATAGATACAGTTAGGATATACAAACCAACGAAACGAAGAAGAGTAGGATAAGGAGGAGCTAACAGAGGTTATTTTAGACGAAAGAGAAAGGACAGGAGGAGTTTAAAGACCCGAACGAGGATTATGAAGGTTATAAGGATGATTAGATGATGCTCCTGACGACGACAAAACAAACACACATACATACACACATACATACACATTATACTCTCGCATACACATGAAGATAAGTATCGTGGGACTTCAGGAAATATTTTTTTTTTAGCTTTTCTTCACTTGTTTTTTGGGAGAGTGACATTCTTTTGTGGGTGTTATTTTCCTATACTTTTATTTGCCATATATCCTAAAGCACACACACACACACACACGCACACGCACACGCACGCACACGCACACGCACACGCACACACACACACACACACATACATACATACAAGGCCATACGAGTCCCAGGCATGTGTGGAATCAGCATCCCTTACCTGGAGATTATGCAAACCAAGTCACCTGCAATCCCATCCATCCCTCCTCTTCATCTCCCTTCCTCCCCATCCTTCCCTTCCTTGAGACGCCCCCCCTCGCCCCCCTCACCCCTCCTGGCTCAAGGTCGCCTTTGCCTTAACCAAACTCGTCTGGACTTTATCACCCACGCCAGACAGACA
>NC_066535.1:5151273-5191273 GCF_024679095.1 Eriocheir sinensis
AGAGGGCGACAGATACATATGTAGATAGATAAATATATATAGAGAGAACGTGTGTGCGTGTGTAGAGTTATATAAGAAGGAAAAAGGAGAGAATGATGATGAGGAGGAAGGGGACATGGACTAGGAGGAGGAGGAGGAGGAGGAGGAGGAGGAGGAGGAGGAGGAGGAGGAGGAGGAGGAGGAGCCATAACCCAAAGAGATATATGAGAACAGGTGTGGGAGGGAGAACAATAATATTTATGACATGCATCCGACCCCTATCAACCTCCTCCTCCTTATAGCTCTTCCCTCTCCTCCTCCACCCCTCTCCTCCTCCAACCCTATTCTTCTCCAGCCCTCTCCTCCTTCAGCCCTCTTCTCCTCCTCTTCTTCTTCTTCCCATCAACTCCTACCTCTTTCTACCTATTACATCATATCTGTTCTTCCCTATTATCCCCCTCCATCATCGTCTATGTCCTTATACAGCTTTCTTTCTTCTTCTTTATTCTTCTGTCTTTCCCTGTTCCTCTGCTCTTCTCTATTATCCTTTCCTTCAATATATCCTGAAACTATTTATTATCTATCTTTCCCCTACTTCTTATCACCCTTTCCTTCTTGTTCCTCTCCTCCCTCTGCATATTCCCCCTTTATTCCTCTTTTTATTCATCCAAATTTATCTGTCTGTGAATCTATCTATATATCTCCTTACCTTTCATTTCTTCTTTCTTTCATTCACATCTTTTTCCTCCTCCTCCTCCTCCTCCTCCTCCTCTAAGTGCTCATGCTTAACCAACTTACTGGATTTCTTCCAAGGTATCTATGAAAACTGGGATAATCATATCCCCAGTGATGTTATATATTTAGACTTTCAAAAATCCTTTGCCAAATGCCACACGAAAGACTCCTCAAAAAACTTAAGTCAGCGGGGTTAGGCGACAATCTGGCTCACTGGAAGAAAACAGCGAGTTGTACTCAACGGACAGGCCTCCTAGTGGCTCCCAGTCACAAGTGGAGTGTCACAGGGGTCAGTGCTGGGATCCATACTCTTCATTATATATATATATATATATATATATATATATATATATATATATATATATATATATATGTATATATATATATATATATATATATATATATATATATATATATATATATATATATATATATATATATATATATATATATATATATATATATATATATATATATATATATATATATCTATATATCTATATATAAGATTAAAATCCACTCTTTCAAAATTTGCCGACGACACAAAGGTGGGTGGGAAGGCCCTCACGACAACAGATTGCGAAATTATCCAGAGAGACCTGGACCAGTTCACGCAGTGGTCAGAAAAATGGCAGATGTCCTTCAACACTGCCAAATGTAGAGTAATGCATATCGGATCCAGAAACAGCAACCACATATACCACATGGGTGGCGAACCACTACAGGTAGTGCAAGAGGATAAAGACCTCGGGGTCACAATCAACAGTGACTTGAAACAAACAAAACACTGCAAGTCCGCCTGTAAGAAAGCCAATGCTATGCTCGTGTTCACAGCGAGGAACTTCGAATACAAGACGCCGGGAGTTGTGTTATCCTTGTATAATTCGCTGGTAAGGCCCCACCGCGCAGTTCTGGTCTCCAGACTACATGGAAAGCCATTGAATTACTTGAGAGAGTACAGCGCCGCGCCACGAAGATGATACCATCTCTGAGGACGAAGCCTTACGAAGAGCGACTCGAGCGACTCAACCTCTTCACGCTGGAAAAGAGACGACTGCGGGGAGACATGATACAAGTCTTTAAGTACCTGAACAAGCTCAGCAATGTTGGTCACTCCAAACTCTTCACGCCAAAAAACTAACCCGAGGACAAGAAACAACGGAAAAACAATTCAGGCAAAGCGATGCAATACCGACATCGGCAGGAGTTATATCTCGAATAGAGTTGTTCGCCACTGGAACAGCCTTCCTGCAGATGTGGTTAGCGCAGACACAATCAACTCCTTCAAGAAACGCATTGATCTCCACTTTGCTGCATCGGGAGTGAACTGAACGTATCCAAGAGTAGGTACACAAGTGCTTTAATCCTTCCCGCAAGCAACTTCTATGGTTGATGGATTGATTGAATCAATGAAAGCAGGCAGCCTTGTAATAAGCCAACTGGCTTTCTGCTGCCTGCTAGTTCATGTTTCCATGTTTCCTCCACCACCACGTCTTCCTCATCCCTTCCAATCCCCTTCACCCCTTCGACACACAACTCAATAAATTACTGCAGCATGGACATAAATCGTCCCCCAAGGCAGTCATTTACAGCGGAGACAATTTGGAAGTGTTGTAAAGTGAACCGCGAGAGGAGAGGCCGGCGATCCGTCATGCATTGGAGGAGGAGGAGGAGGAGGATGAGGGGGAGGAGGAGGAGGAGGAAAAAACAACTGAATCATTTAAAGTATTTCTGTATAATTACCTCTTAACAATTTGAGGAGTGGCACATATTTTCATTGTAGGTAGACTGATTAGGCCGTTTATTTACTTAGGTCTTAGGAGGAGGAGGAGGAGGAGGAGGAGGAGGAGGAGGAGGAAAAGGAGAAGGAGTAGGAGAAAAAGGAGGCTGAGGAGGAGGAGGAGAAGAGGAAGGAAGGGGAGGAGGAGGAGAAGAAGGAAAAGTAAGAAGAGGAGGAGGAGGAGGCAAAGAGAGAAAAGATATATGTAATAGGTCACAAATTCTTCTGAGTCGACTAAGTTGTCGTGCAAATGCTTAACAGTTGTACAAAAGGACAGAAGAGTTACGAGACATTCACCTTTCCCGCCACGCCCTGCTCATAACACAGTGACCATTTGGACTGAAGAATTACGAAGGTTTTTATGGGCAAGTAAAAAAAGTAAGACAAACTAACTATTATCGATCGGGCGGAAATGTCGAGTTGCCAGCGTTACATTCCAGGGACAAGGAGTGGAAGATTGAGACGCGCGCGGAACGTAGAGATATGACGAAGACCAATACATGAGTGACGCGCGCGCTCCTGTGGCTACGAAGTTAATGATCGGAATGATGATGGAATGATGATTTAGGACTCTCTGAAATATATGGAAGCGATTTTTGAGTGATTTGATCGGTCGTAATGTTCACTGCTGCATATTAAGACGAGTAACGAGGCGAAGTGATTTATGACACGCACGCCTAACATTTTGATATATATGGAAGCGACGTTTGAGTGAAGTGATCGGTCATCTACATCATCAAAATACTATTAACAAGACGATACGATGTTGGTGTCACTTCGAAACACATCAAAGCCGTTCTTAAGTGAATCGACCGCTTTAATATCGACTCCTGATCTATTAATGTTCAGGTAATTGACAACATGATGGGAAATATGACTTTTTATGTTCGTATTATGTCTGTTCCTGACCTTGGTTCGCATGCCATCCAGTGGGCCTCAGCCTCGTCGATCAATACTTGGCTTTCCCCTTACCTCCCCCGTTGCCCCCTTCATCTCCCCCTCACCTCCTCTCCTCCTCCGCGTCAGCCCCAAGGTTTGTGTACTCCGAGTGGCAGATGTTGTGTAGAGTGTAAGGAATCTTCAGAACTCGTATTTATGCCGTCTTTACCTGCCGTCTTTACCTGACCTCTCTACCTGCTGGCCAATATCGTCTAAGAAGGTTCACTAAGGTTCCTCATTCTCACCTGCTCTACTTGTTTCTCTTCTTATTTTTTTTACAGTAACGGAAGTAGCTCAAGGGCAAAAAATGGAATAATGAGAAAAAAAAGGCCGCTAAACACTGCCCCCATAATAAAGAGTTCGTAGGAGCGGTCAAAAGAGAGCCCAATTTCCTTTTTTTTTTTTGTTCTCACCTGTTCAGTTCTGTTCTCTTTTATTTTCTTCTCTTTTCCTTCTTCTTATTTCATTTCGCTTAACTTCCTTCCTGCTTCCTTCCTGCTTATCTTTCACCTTCTTGCATCCCTCTGCCTATCTCTCTTTCTCCTTGACTCCACTCTGTTTCATCTTTCTCGTCTTGATCATCGTTTCGTGTTTATCATCCTCGCTTTCCTTCTCTTTAGTCCTCAACCTCTTCCTCCTTGTAATTGTCTTTGCCCTTTTCTTCGTCCTTGTTTCCTCCTCCTCGTCTGCCTCCTTTTCGTTTTCATTTCCTTCTCCTTCTACTGCTTTTCATTCTCGTTTCCTCCTCTTCCTCCTCCTTTTCGTCGTCCTCCTTCACCAAAGTATCGTAAACAACCAACCAGTAGGGACCGCTCATTGCCGCGAAGCGTTGAAGAAGGACATTTCCAAAAACAGACTTCACAAGAAAGGAGGAGTGTCATCTGTTACACGTAGAACAAATACCCTGCCGTGGAAATAACCAAAGAAGACTCAGAGAATATGACACTGTATATGTTGAACTAAACAAACAGTCAGTCATTATCGGGGACTTTAACTTCCAACAACATGGACACCACGATGATTGGAGATCGAAATGTTAGAGGACAATTTTCCTAGTACTCGTGAGTGATTCAGATCTCACACTCCAAGATTCCAGACTACAAAAAAATTTTTAACTTCTCTCGAGCTGCTAACCCAGAACAAAAGTTCTTCACGTATATAAGAACCAAAAGAAGACAAAAGCAAGATGAAAGTGACGTACTAACACAGGACAGTAGACAAAATGTCGAATCCTAAACAGGAACTTCTGTCTGTCTGTTCACGGTCGAGAATACCCAGTCCGAAATTGGTACAATCGACGAACGGGATGTGAAAAGTACCTAGACAAAACTCGAGACAAACAAGTCTACTGGACCCGACGACTTCACCCAGGCTCACCGCCATCTACAATCTGTCACTACAACAAAACAAAGTCCCGAAAGACTGGAAACAAGGAGACAAAAGTGTGGCCCTAAACTACAGACCAATCAGCTTGACCTCAGTGGCGGAAAAAACTCGAGAAGATCATCAGAGACAAACTCGTTAGGTTCCTTGAAGACACAACATCATTTCCGATGCTCAGCACGGTTTCAGAACAAGCGCTCATGCTTTAACCATTTTATTGACTTCTTCCAAGGTATCTATGAAACTGGGATAATATCCCCAGTGATGTTATATATCTAGACTTTCAGAAAGCCTTTGACAAAGTGCCACATGAAAGACTCCTCAAGAAACTTAAGTCGGCGGGATTAGGCGACGATCTGACACATCATATATATCAACGACCTGAAATTATCCAGAGACCTGGACCAGATCACTCGGTGGTCAGAAAATGGCAGATGTCCTTCAACACTACCAAATGTAAAGTAATGCATATCGGATCCAGAAACAGCAACCATATACCACATGGGTGGCGAACCACTACATGTTGCAAGAGGAAAGAGACAGCAGTGACTTGAAGACGCCGGGAGTTATGTTAAAGGCCCCACCTGGAATTGCAATTCTGGTCTCCTAATTACAGGAAAGACATTGAATTGAGAGAGTACAGCGCCGCGCCACGAAGATGATACCATCACTGAGGACGAAACCCTATGAAGAACGACTCGAGCGACTCAACCTCTTCACGTTGGAAAAGAGACGACTGCGAGGAGACATGATACGCTAGCGATGCAATACCGACATCGGCAGGAGTTATTTCTCGAATAGAGTTGTTCGCCACTGGAACAGCCCCTTCAAGAAACGCATTGATCGAGTGAACTGATGCTTTAATCCTTCCTCAAACGGATTGATTAAATCACTGAACGCAGGCAGCCTAGTAATGAGCCAACAGGCTTTCTGCTGCCTGCTAGTCCATGTTTCCATGTTTTCCTCCTCCTCTTCCTCCTCCTCACTCCTGCGATAGTGTCATGTTCTTCATTATCGCGTTTAAGGGGCTCTTTGGGATGAGGAAGAGGAGGAAAAAGAGGAAGAGGAAGAGTAAGAGGAAATATGGGGAGGAGGAGGAAAGGAAGTAGATGGATGGGTGGGCCGGAGGAAGGGAAGAGAGGGAAGTAAAGAAGAGGAATGAAAAGAGGAACATAAGCTGAAGGAAGAAGGAATGAAGAGGATTAATGTGCATTGGCCTGTGGAAGGAAGGGAGGAGAGGAAGAAGAGGAGGAAAGACAGGGAAGAACAAACGCAAAAGGAGGGAAGAAAAGATGGATGCTTACCCTTGTGTGGAGACAGCGAAGAAGAAGAGAGCAGGAAGGAAACTAGCAACAGACACAAAAGGAAGAAGAAAGGCAAGGAAGGCAAAAAGAAGTGGGAGGAGCAGAAGGAAGAATGAAGGAAGGAGATGGATGAGCGGGATGCAGGAAGGAAAGGAAGTGAAGAAGAGGAAAAAGAAGAGAAGGAAGGAGGAAGAAGACGGATGGGTGGAATTTACGGAAGCAAGGAAGGGAAAAGGATGAAGAAGGAACCGGAGGAAGAAAGAATGAAGGGAGAAGAAAAAGACGGATGGGTTGACCGCGGGAAGGTAGGAAAATGAGTGGAAAAAGCAAGTGGAAGAGGAAAAGGGATTATATGGGTTGGCCTGTGCGTAAGAAAAAGAAGAGGAAAGAAGAGGATAAGTAAAATATTAAACTGTGACTGTGCAGGGAAAACGGCTTAAAGTTTCGTCATATACATATACTAAAAGAATAAGAGGAATAAAAAGAAGTCGCGGAACATTTTGTACGGAGTTAAAGAGATTGATTAGAAGGGAACACGCGCGCCACCTCTTATCCGTTTTGAGAGTTACCTTGCCACTCCACTTTTACTTTGAATAATCTCTCTGCAAATCCCACTTTCGTTTTCTTTGGCACGTTTTCTTTTCTTTTCTGTTGCCAAATTTGGACCTCCGTGTACTTTCTCTCGTCTGCTTTCTCCTTCGCTTCTTGGTGGTCTTTGCAGTTATTTTTCCTTTTTCTTTTTTTCTTTTTTGTCACTTCTTTTTCTACTTTCTTTTTCTTTTTTTCTTTCTTCTTTTTTCTTATTCTTTACTCTTCATCTCATTAGTATTCATCCTTTTCGTTTCCATTTTGGTCTCCTCGTTCGTCTCTTTCCTTCCTCCTCCTCCTCCTCCTTCCTCTTTCAGGTGATGCTCTCCTTTACCTTTACTAATTAACGTCCATCTTGATTAGCTTCATTTGTCTCACTTTTACCTGAGAATATAATTGTCTTCCTTCTTCCTTATTTGTCCTGCTTTCCATGTTGTTTATGAGTTCTTTGTGGGTGGCTGTTTATCTGGCTGACCTATTTTTTTCTTTTTTTGGTGTTACGTGTGTATTTTTTGGGGGGGATGGGCTTTTTTATTTTTTATTTATTTGTCGTTTTCTATTTTCGTGTGTGGATTTTTGTTGTGTCCGACGTATTCCCTTTTTCGTTGATTTACTTTTTTTTATATTCGTATTTGCTCTGTCTATATATGGCTTTTTGTTTTCTTCGTCATCATCATTATCATCAAAATCATCGTTATCACCATCACATCATTATTATCATCATCATATTTTTTTCTTCTTTTCTTTTTTCATATTCTTTCTTCCTTCTTGTCCTCCTTTTCCTCCTCGTCCTTCTGTTCCTCCTGTTCCTCGCCTCCTCCTCCTATGCATCCTCATCGTCCTCTTTCTTATCCTTGTTCTTCTCCCCCTCCTCTTTTCCTCTTTGGTAAAATTCACCTTATTCGTCGCTCCACTAACACAGCATCCTCATCCTCATCCACCTCCGCATCTTTCTCCACCTCGTTCTTCCCACTCCTCTCGGCCATCCAAGGCTCCACCCACTCACCCTCTGACCTACTGCCCTCTCTGTCCTCCCTGTGAAGTGGAGCACGTGACCCCGAACTAAACCCCGACGTATAATGAAGAAAAAACGTGTAGCCTCCAATAAAAGCAGTAAATCGACGAGGAAACAGAAACCAAACACGAAATTCGAGGTGAAAACACGATACCTGTGAAGACGCGACTGACCTGTAGTTAATTGGACAGAGAGGAGCCCCGCCATACCTGAGTCGGCCAGGTAAGGAAGAGGGTCATTTTTTGGAGTCCTCGAGAGCCTGGAACTTCTGGATGGGTGGCTGCCAGGCGGAAGGGAGAGGAAGGGCAGGAAGAAGAAAGGAAGGAAGGAAGGAAAGGCAAAAAGAGTTTGGACGGGACGAGTAGGAAGAAATAGGGGAAGGAAGGAGGGAGAAGGGCATAACAGCCATAGGGAAACGAGAAGAAGGAAAAAAAATATGAGAAGAAAGGGAAGAAGAGATTGGACGAGACGAATAGGAAGAAATAGGGGGAATGAAGGAGGGGGAAGGGCAAAACAGCAATGGAAGGGAACGAGGAGGAAGAAAAGTATAAGGAAGAGAGGAAAGGAAGAACGGGAGAGAGGAGAAGTAAAGGAAGGCTTGGGGAAATATAGGGTAAGAAAGGAAGGAAATGGAGGGAGAAGGAGACGATGTAGGGAAATGATAGGAAGGATGAAAAGAAACTAGGGAGAGGCAAATAGGGGAAGATGGAAAAGAGGGAAAGGAAAGGAGAGCTGAAGAAAGGAAAAAACAAGAGCGAGATGATAAATGAGAAGGAAGAAACGAGCTGAAGGAAGGGAAGGGAGGGATGAGCGAGAAGGGGAGATGGATGGAAAGAAAATAAGAGAATAATAAAATAAAAAGGTGAGGGGAATGGTTTGTTTAGGAATAGGATTAACAAGTAAGAGAGCGTGGGCGGAAGAAGGGGTAAGGAAGAGGGGGGATGAAAGGTAACAGACAAAGGTAAGAAGGAGAAGGTGAAGGGGAGGATGAAGATCGTAAGATAGGAAAGAAAACAGAAGAAAGGGTTGAAATGAATATAGTGAAAAATAACGAAGAGAGGAAAATAAGGAACAGAATGAAAATGAGGAAAGACATATGAAGGAAAATTGAAGGTGAAGATAAGGAGGAGAAAGAAGAAAGTAAGGAGAGGAAAAATCTTAGTGATAGAGGAGAAGGGGGGGAAGAAAAAAAAAGAATAAGCAGACGCAGCAGCAGAAAAAAAGGAAAAGATTAAAAGAAGGAGGAGGAACAAGGAGGAAGAAACAAGAATATGAACAAGAACAAGAAAAAAAGATAAGGAGGAGGAGGAAGAAGAGGTAAAAGAGGAAGAGGATGAGGAAGAGAAGAACAAGAATAAGAACAAGAACATGGAAAAAAAGAAGAGGAGAAGGAGGAAGAAGAGGAAGAAGAGGATTAGGAGGAGGAGAACAAGAATAATAAGAAGAACATGAATAAAAGAAGAGGAGGAGGAGGAGGAAGAAGAGGAAAAAGAGGAAGAGGATGAGGAAGAGAAGAACAAGAATAAGAACAGGAACAAGAAAAAAAGAAGAGGAGAAGGCGGAAGAAGAGGAAGAAGAGGGAGAGGATGAGGAGGAGGCTGCGGTGGGGGGTGGGGGGTGGGGAGAGGCGCCTTATACAGTAGCGAGGGGGAAGGTTCTTATCAAGGTGGATCAACGTCATTTCCAGCCCCTACCGGAGACTCTTCAGGAGGATCTTATCATACACACACACACACACACACACACACACACACACACACACACACACACACGCACACGCACACTTACGCACATCCACACCTCTTCGTCCTTGTTGGTTGACTTTGATATATTTTTTGGACACTCAAACGCAAGGAGTTCCCAGTGTGGTCTTGTGTCTTCCCTTGTCTTCCCTTCTCTGCCTTGTCCTTCCTCCTCTCTTTTTGCATTATTCCTCCTCCTCCTCCTTCTCCTTCATATCCTTCTCTTCCTCCTCCTCCTTCTTCTCTTAGTCCTGTCTTCCTCCTCTTTCTGTATTCTTCGTTCTTATCCAAATCTACCCTCTTCTTCTTCTTCTTCCAATCTTGCATATTTTTACTCATTTTCTGTTTTATTTTCATTGTTTTCTCCATGTAATGTTTCTACTGATTTTTTTTTACTTCGTTGGCGTTTAAGTCATTTCCTAATTACTTTGGTCCCTTCTCTACTATTTTCTGGGTGTTATCTTTTTTTAATGTATTTTCTTGTATATTTTCTGATTTTTATGCTCCTCCTCGCCCTCTTCTTCCTCCCGCTCCACCCAAGTCATTACTTCCACTTTTCCTGTTTTCATGTAGATTTCTCGCCCCTTAATTTTTCTGTTATTTCTTTCTTTATCACGAGTTCCTTTTTCCTTTTTAGTTTCATCCCTCCGAGTTTCGTGTCCTCCTGCCTTTCCTCCTCTTCGGTCAGTCACAGGGCTACTTCTTTTTCTTTTTCTATTTCTCTGTGCATTACTTTAACATTTCATCTTTTCAATTCCTTTTTTTCTCTGTTCTCACGCATCCCCCCCCCCCCCACCCTTCCCTCCCCATCCTCGGTCAGTCTTTCTTGTTTAATCTTTCGTATTCTCAAACATTATTTCTTCGTTTTGTTCCTGTGTGTTTTTTTTTTTTTTAGTTGTCCGTCTCACTGTCTCTCCATCTCTCTCTTCCTCTCTCTCTCTCTGTCCCTCCATACCTTCGCCTTAAATGGGTGTTCTTAATAAGGGAGTTAACCGACTTGCCTTGAAAACTGCCACAAAAGGGAGAAAGGAAGCTACTGTGGGTGTGATTTCCCCCTTTTCTTCTTACTCCTCTTTATCTTCCTTCTCTCTCTCTCTCTCTCTCTCTCTCTCTCTCTCTCTCTCTCTCTCTCTCTCTCTCTCTCTCTCTCTCTCTCTCTCTCTCTCTCTCTCTCTCTCTCTCTCTCTCTCTCTCTCTCTCTCTCTCTCTCTCTCTCTCTCTCTCTCTCTCTCTCACTCTCTCTCTCTCTCTCTCTCTCTCTCTCTCTCTTCCTCCTCCTCCTCCTCCTCCGCCTCTTCTTACCATCATTCCTACCCACCTTGTCCTCCCACCTTGCCCATCCACTTACCCACTTCAAGGCCTACCTACCTACCTACCTACCCACCTTCATACCTACCTGCTTGGCTGCCTGCTTGACGCTACACACCTACGATGCTAATCTCTTCTTCTTACCTACAACTGACTAACAACTATTTACACATCTGCCTAAATCATCACCTGTGTTTGTGTTGCTTCCTCGACTTCCTTTCCTTCGCGAATCTTATCTCTCTCGCCGTTCATCTTGCGGCACAGAGAGAGGAGGAGGGGGAGAGAGAGAGAGGGAAAGGGAGAGAGAGAAAGAGAGATGCTGCAGACTCAAAATAAGAAATAAAAAAAGAAAGATGCCTTCATCCCTACCTACGTACCCTATATCTCCCTCTCTCTTTAACTCGCAATCTCCTCTCCTTACTTCTCTCCTCTCTACCTACTCCCTTCCTCTTTCCCTCCTTCTTTCCTCTCCACCTGCCATCCCTTCTTCCTATCCTCATGTTCTCCTGTCCTCCCACCCTTCTGTCCTTTCCTCCTGTCTTCCTGTCCTCCCACTATAATGCTCTCCTATTCCTCCTCCTCCCTATTCTTCTTCCTCCTCCTCCTCCTCCTCGTCCTAGCATGCTCGTAGACGGTGGTAAATCAGTCTCCGTGTGTGAGTCGCGCCTCGTTCAGTTTCCTTGGTGTAAAGAGCAGCGAGGGGAGTGCAAAACGCCGTGCAGCACAACGCCACATTGCTACCGCCCGCCTGTGAATCCATGTCGGCTGAGAATAATGACTACGAAGAGGAGGAGGACGAGGAGGCTAAGGAAGAGGAGGGGGAAGGGGAGGAGGGGGAGAGAGGAGTGCTCGGGAGGTCTAAGAGATTTATACTAAAGTCCAATTGTCTCATAAACATTACCGGCTTAAGTTTATGGTGAGTGTGTGTGACTGTGTGTGTGTGTGGTGTGCGTGTGTGTGTGTGTGGGGGGGGGGAGAGGGTTATGTGTGTGTGTGCGCGTGTGTGTGTGTGCGTGTGTGCGTGCAAATGACCCGTGTAAGTGATGTGCATAAAGATAAAAGGCAAGCATTCTCCTTTGCAATGGGCCGAAAAAAAAGAGTTGCGTCATGCGTGGTTTAAATGTCGTGTGTGTGTGTGTGTGTGTGTGTGTGTGTGTGTGTGTGTGTGTGTAGGGATGGATTGAAAGGCCGTCTGAATGCCTTTGTGAATTCACGTCTTGGGTTCCGAATGCTAAGATTACGTTCCTCTGTTCTCCCTTTCTCTTTAATTGCCTGTCTCCCGTTTCTTCTTGCCCTTTCTCTTTCTCTGTCTCGTCTTTTTCTTCTCCTTCATCTGCATTATCTTCTTTTTCTTCTCGTCTTCCTTCTCTTCTTCTTACTACTACTGCTTACTATTACCACTACAACCACTACTACCATTTCTTCTTGTACTTTCTCTATCTCTGTCTTTCGTTCTTCATCAGTATTATCTTCATTTCCTTCATTCATCTCCTCATCTTCCTTATCATCTTCTCATTACTACTACTACTACTACTACTACTACTACTACTACTACTACTACTACTACTACTACTATTACTACTACTACCGCCGCCACAATTACAAACACCTGCACCTTACGATCTCCATCAGATGAATTATTCTATTGGTCTAAATCTTCGCTTATTGCACAACCCCCCCACCCCTCCCTCCCCCACCACCACCACCACTACCACCACCATCCATTACCCACTTCTGTCCCATTATCTCCCACCTGCGACACCCCCTTAGCCCCTTCCATCATCCTTATACCCCTTCCATCAAATCCTCCACCTCGTTTCTTACCTCCTCTTCCATTGTACGCTTGCTTAGATTCTTCCCCTCCCACCGTCTTCCCCTCCACCTCCTCCCCACCCGCACAGTTTAAGGTTTAGGATGGAGAGAGTTGAGGGAGAAGGGATTGAAGGGGATGGAGAGTAGGTGACGTGGGGGAGGAGGGAAGGAGGGGAAGTAGGACGTGAAATATGAAACTAAGTAACTGAAGAGGTCTGAAGTGTTTTTTTCGGCTTGGTATGTGATTTTTGTCCCCTGGTGTGTGTGTGTGTGTGTGTGTGTGTGTGTGTGTCCTAATCGCATACGCATATACACACGTCCATCCATCTGTCGGTTAGGCCAAAAGGTTTCTTCTTCTGTTTCCTATTTTTTTCCTGCTCCTTCATTTTTTCCCTTTTCCTCTCGCCCTTCACCTTCATTCGGAACGTCGCCTGACTTTCTAATCCCTCAATCTCGGTTAAGTTATCTCCATGTGGTGTGTGTCCATTATCCCCCTCTTCTTCTTCCTCCTCCTCCTCTTATACACTGTACTTTCCTTCTCCTTTGACCCTCCTTCTGTTTACACCCTGGCTTCTGTGACTGAATATTTACCAGGGAAAGCATCTGGTCACTGATAAACCTACATCTTAGTATTGGAACCCACATGTGTCGTTACTATAAGCCTTCGATCCTTCTTTCAATCCTCTCCTCGTGGGTAGGCGAAACAGGACATGAGAGGCTTCGTATAAACGGTCTGACCTCTGTAAGGGCTGCCGCATAACTTTGAGGCTCTTAGGCAGGTAGTTGGCGCATGAGGGTGGAGGGGGAATGGAGGGGGTCATGTGGAAGGGAGGGGGAGGGTTTGGGGAGGGTAATGGTAGGGGGAGGGGGGACGATGGCCGGTCACACATACTTTTCCACCTGGATTTCACACTCGCTGCGCGGCAAGGGTAGAGTGCAGAGCCGTGTTCTCTATTAAGGGCGAGATAAGGTTACCTGGGTATGGAGGGGCGCCGGCTGCTTACCTTTCGGCGCCGCAGGAGGTCTCGTTAACCCCTCACCCGCGGGAGGGAGCCGGCGGGGCCCAGCCTTCGTTTAGCAAGCTCCTGCGGCCGAGGTTTCTAGGTCAGTGAATATTGATTTTTTTCCCTCGACGTCTCCGCATTTCTGCCACCGACCTGCTGATATCGGGTTGGCTTGGTGAAGGGGCGGATGAACAGCTGCTTGGTTGACTGCCTGGTTTAATGGTTAGATGGTTTCCTGACTGCTTGGTTGCTTGGTTAACTGACTGCGTAGATGAGTGGCCGGATGATTCGATAATGGATAACTACCTGGCTCCTTAGTAGACTGCGTGGATGAGTGATTATGTTACTGGCTTGCTGCTCGGTTCCTTAGATGATTGACTGCGTGGATGAGTGAATAGATGGTTGTCTGGTTGCTTGGTTGACTGATTGTGTGAATGAATGATTAGATGGTTGCCAGACTGCTCGGTTGCTTGTGTGACTGCGTGGGTGAGTACTTTGATGGTTGCCTGGCTGCTCGGTTGCTTGGTTTACTGCATGGATGAGTGGTTACGTGGTTGTCTGGTCGTTTGATTGACTGGCTACGTGGATGAGTGGTTTCATGCTTGCCTGGTTGCTCGGTTGCTTGGTTGACTAACTGCGTCGATGAGTGGTTGAGTGATTGAATTGATGAATGCCTGAGTGTCTGGCTGGTTGGTTGGTTGCTGGATGGCCGTATGGATGAATGAACGGGTGAAAAAGAATGGTATAAGGAGGGTTGTGTTGGTTGTGTTAAAGTCGTGATTTATTGCTAGTGAATATAATTGAATCGTTTGTGAGAGAAGAAAAGAGTTTAGAAGATGATGTTCAGAGAAGCGAGAAGCCTACACGTGTTCATTTACATAAGCTCAGATTTGCACACGTTTACCCAAATCGCTGAGGTTCAAGTCTTGGAAGCACAGACAAATAGGCATATCTAATCCCCCGTTACCACCAACCAGAACGCTGCCAACACTGTCACCACCACCATCGCCACTACCACCACTAGCAAAGCAACACAACCACATAACACCAATTCCACCACAGACACCACCATCAGCACAAACACCATAACCACCACCACCATTATGAAAATACCACCATCACCATCAACGTCATAAATAACACCACCACCACCACCACCATCACAAAAAAGCACCACCACCACCTCCTCCCCCTCACCACCACAGAGCGCCAATATCAAAACCAACGTCACCACAGACACCACCATCATCACAAACACAAGAATAACACCATCATCACTACCATTATGAACAACAACAACAACAACAACAACAACAATATGACCGCCAACATTATTACCACTACAAAACAGCAATATCACCACCACCACCACCATCTCCACCAGCACCACCAGCACCACCACCACTACCACCATCCTCACCACCACCACCACCGCCACCACCGCCATCACCTCCGCCACCACATAAATTAGAGAGGTGCTAATTATTATTTTTCATTAGTTTGACAGCTCCTCACGTCTCGGATTTCACACGTTTCACCTTCCCCCTCACACCTACCACTTCCTTCTCTTACCCCCTCCACCCCACTCCTCCACTAACCCCTCCACCTACTGTTACTGCACCATGTCCTTCCACCATCCATCACCATCTGGACTCCACTCTCTGTAACCCCCATCCACCCTCTCCACCACCTCCAACTCCATTCTCCACCCACTCACTCTCACCATTTCACTCTCCCTTTCCCCTCATTCCCTAAGGCCATTTTCTCCTCTTTCCTCACTCTTTACCTGCCAATATTTACATTCAACGCTGATTTATTTGTTTATATGATTTACTCGTTTATTTATATTTTTTTCTTGCCTGTCATTTTCCTTTCCCGTCCACTACCACGTGAGAGACGAATATGGCGTGAGGTGTGTGTGTGTGTGTGTGTGTGTGTGTGTGTGTGTGTGTGTGTGTGTGTGTGTGTGTGTGTGTGTGTGTGTGTGTGTGTGTGTGTGTGTTTCGTAACTCTTGCGGATCATGAAGAGAAATCGATAACCATATTTGCTTTAGGCCGCGAGTAATTAGCGAAGGAGGGAGGGAGGGAGGGAAGGAGAGAGGGAAGGAGAGAAGCGAAGTGAGAGAAGAAGTAACTGAGGTAAAGAGAATGGAAGAAGCGATGGCGAGAGAAGAGGAGGGAGGAAATGATTTAAGTAGGGAGGGAAGAACAAGGAAAGGCGCCAAGAAAGGAGATAGGGAGGTAGAATATGAAAATGAGAGTGGAAGAAAAAAAGATAAGGAGGATGAGAAGGGATAAAGGAAGAGGAGGAGGAGGGAGGAAAAGAGGTAAAGGAGCTAGGGATAAAAGGAGTGAAGGAAGGAAGGAGGTAAAATAACGAGATGAAGAAAGAAACAAAAAAAAAACAGGAGGGTGAGGAGAAAAGATGAAGGAAAGGTTAAAAAAGGGAGAAAAAAAATGTTAGCAGGATAGGAGGAGAAGGAGAAGAAGGGAGGGAGGAAGGGAAGGAGGCAGGCAGTGAGTTATAGGAAGAAAGGAAGATGAATAATGTTAAGAGAGGTGACGTCTTACTCAAGTGAAAGTGATGGTGAGGGAAGATAATGAGGAACGAAGGTGATAGTGATGGAAGATAATGATAAGTGGAAGGAATTAAAGGTGATGAGGGAGAACCAGAGAAGAAAATAGGTAAGGGAGGAGGGACGTGGTGAAGAATGAGGAGCTGGTGAGGCAAGGAAATGATGGAGGAGGAGAAAGGGACCAGGGAAAAAAATAGGTGAGGGAAGGAGAGGGAGGAAAACTGATAAGGGGAGGAAGGAAATTACAGGTAAGAAAAAGGTGTTCTGTAAAGATGTAAAAATAAGTTGTTGCTGCAAAAAAAGGAGGGAAGGGCTGAAAAAATTATTAGAACATTAGAGGGAGCAAAAATGATAAGGAAGGAAATAATAGGGGAAAGAGAAGGTAACACGGACAGGTAGCAATAAAGGTCCACTTAGTCAATAAAAAAAAAAAATGGGAGGATGGCAAGAAAAAAAAAATATGAGAGCAGGAGAGGAAAAAAACTCATGGAAAAAAAAGGAAATTATAAAGGAGAAAAGCGATGGGAAGTGATAGTTGGAAAATATGTGTTAATGAAGGGAAGTAAAAGGCAAAAAAATATTAAATGTGGAGAGTTTTAGAAAAGAATTATGTGTCATGAGATATATTTGGAGGGAGAGAGAAATGAGGTATTGAGGTATATGAGAGAGAGAGAGAGAGAGAGAGAGAGAGAGAGAGAGAGAGAGAGAGAGAGAGAGAAGAGAGAAAGAGAAAGAAACCCACTAATACCCTGTTTGCCTAATACCTATACACGCACAGGATTTTCTCAAAGGCTAAAATAAAAATAAAAAGATGCTGATATTGCTTTTTCTGCGGAACTTGTAAAAAGAAAATGTGAAAGCATGAAATAATGCGATGGGGAACGAGAAACTACTGATGGTGTGTGTGTGTGTGTGTGTGTGTGTGTGTGTGTGTGTGTGTGTGTGTGTGTGTGTGTGTGTGTGTGTGTGTGTGTGTGTGTGTGTGTGTGTGTGTTCCGTCTGCCTTTTTAGTTTTTTTTTTAATTTCTCTGCTTTGAAAGTCACGTGTATAATTTTCCAAACACGAGTATTTTTGATATCTTCTTTCATTTAGATCCTCTTTAATGTTATGTTCGCTTTTTCTTCTTTTTTTCCTTAGATTCCTTTATTTCCTCTTCATTCTGCATACTTTTGAACTTAACAGGAAAAATATGTTCTTAATATACTTTCGCTCCATTTTATTCATTGGCAATCATCGCAGACATTTTTTCTCCTCTTATGCATATGGTCTTTCTATTTTTTTCCACCTAAAGTAATGATTTTGCTCCACTGTTCGAAGTTGTCAATGCACTGTCCTTGATTATGGCATATCACTAACTAACGCTGCTACTTGTCAATTCGTTCGACTTTCATTCAATTCAGTTCGTTTGGTATCTGTTTCGTGTATATTCAAGGCATCGTCAGAATTTTTATTTCCATCATCCATATTATTTTCTGAGCCTTTATTATTCATTTGAGGTCAGGCTATACATATTTTGCTCTCTTATCTTGTTTCCGAGGTAGTTGTTTTGCTTTACTTACATTATCATAATTGTACTTTCGTGTTCCTCTTTTCGATATAAGCAAAGTATCATCCTTCCCACATTCTTTGGTGTCAAGCTGGGTATGTGTTTCCCTCCCTTGTGCTGCGTATATCTTGTCGCCGAGGTGGTTGCGTTGCGTCATTTGTTTACCTTGTCTTGATTGTATTCACACCTTCGTCAGCACCTGTACGTGGGTGACCTTTTGGCCCCCCTGGGTGAGTGTGGGAGGTGCCAGGTGGGCGGTTCGTATGTTTACACCTGGGAAAGGGCTGTAGGGGTGAAGGAGAGTGGTGGAGGGTCAGACTGTGAGAGAAAAAGGGAAGATTAATGAAGGAGAGACACTGGAAAGAGAAGGGACGAAGGTTAGGGAAGACTCGTGGTAAAGAAGAGTTATTGAGAAGAAGAGCCACTAAAATGGAATGAAAGGTTACAGAAGAGAGGAAAAGTAAAGATAAAGTAGACATTGTAAAGAGAATGAAGGAAGGCTAAGGGAAAGGGGAAAGGGAAGACTAGTAGTAGAGTTATTGAGGAGAGGAGAAAGTGAATTGGAGAGGTAGATGAGGGAAGAAAGGAAAAAATGGAAAATTAGTGAAGTAAAGACACCGGAACGAGAAGGGAGGAAGGTTAAGGGAAAGAGGAAATAGGAAAACACAGAAGGAGGAGTTATTGAGAAAAGAAGACACTGAAATGGAAAGATAGGCCGAGGAAGAAAGGAGAAAAGGAAAAAGTAACGAAGAAAAGACATTGGAAAGAGAAGGGAAGAGAGGAAATGAGAAGACGTATAAAGAAAATATGAGAAAAAGGAAAAGACAGTGAAATGGAAAGGAGTGTCAGAGAAGAGAGGAAAAGTGAGGATTGATGAAGAAGAGGGAGTGGAAGAAGAAAGAGGCACTGAAGAAAAGAAGAGGGTCAGACAGTGAAATGAATGAAATGAAAAGGAAAGGAAGAAAAGAAGACAAATAAATTAACAAAACTTGCAAGAAGAAAGAAGGTTAATAAGAGGAGGCGACGAGGTGATGATAATTTGAGGAAAATCAGTAAAAAAAAAATGATAGTGCGAGGAAGAAAGAAAAAAAAAAAGATGATGGAATAGAAAGTGAAAGGGAAAGATTGTGGGTTTTAAATTCAAGTAACACCTCAACTTAAGAGCCAAAAATAGCGACCAGACAGACAGGCAGGTAGACAGACAGACCATAAGACACAAGCTTACCCAAAACAACATCTCTTCACACACACACGTACACACACACACACACACACACACACACACACACACACACACACATGACCAGCGTAACCAGATTCTCGACCTCTCCACATTGTATTTTCTGATTTCTAACTTGTTACTAATGCAAGAAAACATCAGTAATTAACGGTTTTAACAAGAACTTTAACTGAATATCATTATTTTTTGTGTGTACGACAGTTTAGGGCCTGCAATGAGTTGAGTACGATCACCTGGTAACGTTGCACATGTCGACCCGTTAGGCAAAAGTCTGGCCGGCGTATGTACCTAAGTTATATTATTTCCTTTCCCTCATGACTTGATTTATCGCCGCATAACTCCAAGACATCGAGGAAAGCGCTGCAGACCTCTAGTTAACCTGCCTCACCTCTCGGAACCTCGCCTTCAATCCCGCCTTTCTTCCTCCATTCCTTCGTCTGGTCAAAAAGAGGAGAGGCGGAGGAGGTCTTGGGTGTCTGGGTGTCGGTCGCTCCTTCGTCAAGTCGTGAGTGGATGTCAGGACTCATTCTCCTTGCTGGCTAGCGATCATCCAGACTCCCGTGACCTCATTCTCCCCACTCATTATTTATTACCTCTTCCTCCACTTCACCTGCCCGCACCTTCTCTTATTTCCTCCATTTTCAGTGTTTATAAATGCCTTCCTTGCGAGCCTTTGATGTGTGGAAGTTGTGTATTATTTGGGGTTCTTGTGATCACTCTCCTGTTCTCATTCTTACAAACTCTGCTTCTTTTCCACCTCAAATGCGCTCCTGTTTCGTTTCACTATATTATGAGTTTCTTTCTGTCGTGTGATGGTTGTGTGATCCGAACATGTGACCTTCTTCTCAGCTCTCATTTCCATACTGTACCCACCTGCTTCCCAACCTTTTCTTTTTCCTCATATTGTTTGTTTACTCTTCCGATCGAGCGAGCCCTTGACTTACGCCCCAGCTCTCATTATCATCAACCTTGTGCCCCTCATACCACCCAATCTTTTATTTATTTTCCTCGTATTGTTTGTTTATACCTGCCAAGCGAGCGAGTCTCACGAGCTTCCAATTTGTGGTGTTTTTGTCTAATCCGGGCTCCGTGGACTTTCTTCTTGGTGTCCATCATTATTTTGCGTCTCATACCTCCCACGCCTTTCTGTTTTGCTGCCGATCCCTTGCAAGCTTTTGACGTGTGTTCCTCATTACCTCGAAGTTCGTCACGGCTCCTGTTGGCTGCAGGCTCCATCACGGCCATCTGGTGGTGAATTGTATAAACCAGAGTGAGACGAGTGACAGACGAGTGACAGATGGACGCTAGGGCTCTCTGTGATTTGATTTCACGCTCTTTATTTAGTTTGGTAAAGTTTACATCTATATGATCTCTAAGGAAAACGTGAGCATACATTACCAACACATATTTCTCATGTGGAGACTTTAGCGTTTTTTTAAAGATTGTTTAGGACGATAATATTCCTGTATCTTCCATGAGCAATAGGGTTTAGTTAAACGGAAAGGAAGCAAGAGCATAGTTACTTCGATTTCTGAAATAGGATAAGGAGAAACACAATTGGTGCTCAGATTAACGAATTTCGATAAAAGAGTTTGAGACCGCTATTTTTTCTACTGTTATTATCTGTGAGTGGAAAGATTAAGGTAATGAGAAGAAATGACAATAGTTTTCTTACTCTTTTGTCTTTACTATGGGTTATGATCATTGTGTTTGTGTCGCTGAGAAGTAAAAACAATCAGATAAAGCTAGATAGTAATTTGTAAAAGATAAATTTGAGCACTGTGAAAGCGATAAGGAGTGATCGATGGGTGGGAGTGAGGGAAGTGAGGTCAGTCGAGAATTGGTCACTTCCTGTTTGCTTCTTTCCCTTTGTGTGTTATCGTCTTTGATCTGCGATACGAGTGTGATTCATGAGGTGAGTGATTGAGTGTGTGTGTCTGTGTGTGTGTGTGTGTGTGTGTGTGTGTGTGTGTGTGTGTGTGTGTGTGTGTGTGTGTGTGTGTGTGTGTGTGTGTGTGTGTGTGTGTGTGTGTGTGTTTCTTGGCTCCCAGATTGTTCTCTCGCATCCCCCTCCTCCCCAATCCCCCCCCCCTTCCACCCACATCCCCCTTTTCCCCCATCTCTACCTCCCCCATCCCCTTCCTCCCCATCCCCTTCCTCCCCTCTACTTCCTCCCTTCCCCTTCTTCCTATCCCTCTCTTTCCCTATCTCTCCCATTCTCCCCATCCTCTTCCTCTCCATCACCTTCCTTTCTCCTTTACCTTGACCCGGGATGAATAAATCTCTCCTCATGCTCCACTCCGTACCCGCAGAAGTCACGAACGATGGAGAGGAGGCAGTTGACTTAAAGTAGTAATGAAGGAGAATGATGTGAAGGAAATGGAGGAAGAGAAGGAGAAGGAGATAAAGAGGAGAGGGAAGAAAAGGAGAAGGAGAACGAGGAGGAGGAAAAAGGAGATTAAGAGGTAGTTTAGGGTCTTCTTGGCACTCCCGCCTTCCTATTTTTTAATTTTTTATAGGTCCATATTCTTAAACATATCGGGCTCCCACAACGGTTATTTCCCAAGGCCATAAAGAAGATTAACCGGGTTTTCATGGGTGTTATTTTTCCAGTTCATGTTGCAGAGGTCGTGTCAAACTATCACTGGTATCACAAAGCAGTCCACTGAAAGCCCAGCAACTTCCACGCGAGGCTTTGTAAACAGGCGAACTGAGACGTGAATGTGTTTAAAAATGTGGGTTCTAGAGTCAGTCAGTTAGTCAGTCACCCGACCACTCAATCAGATGATCCCTCGGCTAGACAAGGAAGGAAGAATAACAGAAAAAAGGGAAAAGAGAGAGGAAAAAAGGAGAACAGAAAATACAAGGGAAAGAAAACGAAGGAAGAAAGGAGGGGAACGAGAGACAGAGAGACTGAGAGAGAGAATTACATAGAATCACATAGAAAATCATACCACACAGACCCCATTGTCCAGACTAGGTGGTCTGTCCTTAAACCTAAGTGAATCTACACTAATCAGATGGCTCCAAAACGTTGCTTTTCTACTCTAGTTAATATTGAGTTCAAGGAAGTGACGGTCGAGCTTGTTTTTAAAGGAGTCAATCGTGTTACACTGGACCACTGACGGTGGGAGCTTATTCCATTCTCGCACTACAACGTTGGTGAAGAAAAATTTGGTGCAGTCTGAATTTACTTGTCTACATTTGAGTTTTATGCCATTGTTCCTCGTTCGCAAAGTGTCATCTATCATAAACAAATTTGTTCTGTCTACATTCGTGAAACCATTAAGTATTTTAAAACATTCGATCAGTTTTCCTCGGAGGCGACGTTTCTCAAGAGAGAACATGTTAAGGGTGAAAAGCCTTTCTTCGTAGGATTTGTTGCGCAAGGAAAGGATAATTTTTGTTGCCCGACGCTGAACACCTTCTAATTTAGCAATGTCCTTTGCATGGTGAGGATACCAAAACTGTACCGCATATTCCAAGTGGGGTCTGACTAAACTATTGTAGAGCGGAAGTATTACATCTTTATTCTTGAATAAAAAGTTTCTTTTAATGAAGCCCAACAATCTGTTCGCTTTATTTGCTGCATCGATGCATTGATGTAAGAATTTGAGGTTTGACGCGATTTTGACCCCCAGGTCCTTAACGCATTGAACGCTTGTGAGTTTAACGCCGCGCATTTCGTAATCGAACTTCTTATTTCTTGTTCCAACTTGAAGGACCTGGCACTTGTCTACGTTAAAGGGCATCTCCCATCTATCCGACCAAGATGAAATTTTGTGCAAATCCTCTTGGAGGCTTTGCCTGTCTTCGTCAGTGAGAACCGAGTTACCAATCTTTGTGTCGTCTGCAAATTTACTAATGCGATTATTGAGTCCAACATCCACGTCGTTGATGTAAATAATGAAGAGCACTGGGCCAAGAACCGAGCCCTGAGGGACGCCACTAGTGACCGGCGCCCACTCTGAGTTAAATCCATCAATCACCACTCTTTGTTGTCTGTTGCTCAACCAATTCGCGATCCATTGGTTTATTTGACCGTCAATACCTATTTGCTTTAATTTTTAAAGTAATTTATGATGTGGGACTTTATCAAACGCTTTCTGGAAATCAAGATAGACTACGTCCAATGATTTGGTTACGTCATAAACTGAGAAGAGGTCGTTATAAAAGGTCAATAGGTTTGATAGGCAGGATCTTTTGTTACAGAAGCCATGTTGTGAATCCCCAATTAATGAGTGGCTTTCGAGGTAACTCACAATTTTGTCTCTAATTATGCTCTCAAGTAGCTTACCTACAATTGAAGTTAGACTAATGGGTCGGTAGTTACCTGGTATTTTTTTGTTTCCTTTCTTAAAAGTCGGTGTCACGTTATCCTTTTTCCAATCCAAAGGAACGATACCTTGTCGCAAGGACATAATTGAATACGGTTGTGAGGGAGCAGAGTATTTCGCTCTTTGTTTCTTTAAGCCGTATAGGATATACTTTATCGGGTCCAGGACTTTTATTTGTTTTAAGTGAATGGAGAGCTTTAAGGACTTCTTCGGTTGTTGTTTCAAAATTAGGCAATGCATGCTAGAGATTTACATTGGTACTGGTGTTGGTGGTAGTGGGAGGAAGAGAGAGAGAGAGAGAGAGAGAGAGAGAGAGAGAGAGAGAGAGAGAGAGAGAGAGAGAGATATTATAAGTATTACGTACCTGTCCAGATCGGTATCACACCTTCAATTATCAAGATCTTAAACACAGGTATGAAGGGGAAATTAATCTGTTATAAGGGCCAGTGCGGGATGAGGGCGGGGAGGGGGGGGGGGTGAGCAGGAAAGAATGAATTTAATCTATATACATTCATCATACAAAAAAGAGAGTCATATTTTCTAAAGCAAGATCTCATCACTTCTTTCGCCGGAATTTATTAAGAGGGAGTTGCTTGGGAACGATGAAGTTTAGCAGGTAATCGTATAAATTAGGTAGCTGTTGTGTTAATAATTTTACATATTTCGTTTTGTAGGAGTTTTTATTTGTAGGAGCTGTATGGTTAGTAATTAGTTAGTAGTATATTAGTTGACTTGGCATTTATTTTTACCGATTGTGTACCTCAATTTTTACCTGTTATTAAATCTGCATATAGTTTTTACACTGTATGCACCATTTAAAGAAAATGTTGCGTGCGATAATGACTGGCGTAAGTAGAGTGCATTGTACACATTTTTTTTTTTTGAGTTGTTAAACGCTACGAAAAGACGAGAGCGGAAGGAATGTTGCAGAATCAGGGGCTGGTATGTCATTCACTGGCAACGAATAGAATATAAAAGTAAAATTGATTCACATAAAAAAGGAGAAAAAGCAAAGAGTGTAAAATGAGGAAAATAAAAACAAGGCTGAAAATTCAAAGTACGAAGAAGCAGCAGCAACGAAGAGATTAAAAGAGGAAAACACAAGCAGCTTAGGGATTGAGAAGAACGAAACTGGGAAGATTAAAAAATCATGTCTTAGTTATTGAGAAACAGCAGCAACTAAGAAGGAATATAAGGGGAAAAAATACAAGGAAGCTAGCTAATGTAAAGGGTTAATAAACAATAACTAAATGAATAAAAACAACACACAACAGATTAGTGACTAGGATACGGGGAGGATAAAAAATAAAGCTGAAGAACTGAATGTGAAAAATTTAAGTACTAGACACTAAGAAAACATTAAAAAAAAACTCAAGTAGGTTAGTGTTTTAAGAGAAGGAGGAGCAGCAGGAACAGGAAAAGGAGGAAGAAATTACTCAGCTATACTCTTGAGCATGTGAATCCTTGAAAGTGTGGAGGAGGAGGAGGAGGAGAAGGAGGAGGAGGAAGGGAGTGATTTGAGGGAGTTCTTAAGGTACTAATTCTTTTAAGGTCTCGGCGTGAAAATAAACATTAGGGAATACTAGGAAATACCTCCATAAGTACTGAGAGAGAGAGAGAGAGAGAGACCTTCACACTTATCTTCCTTTCCCCTTTCCCCTTCTCCAAAACCCCTGTCAACCCTGCCCTCCCCCCCGCCCCCTGCCCCCATTACCCCTGCCCCCCCCCCCCTCTCTCTCTCTCTCTCTCTCTCTCTCTCTCTCTCTCTCTCTCTCTCTCTCTCTCTCTCTCTCTCTCTCTCTCTCTCTCTCTCTCTCTCTCTCTCTCTCTCTCTCTCTCTCTCTCTCTGTCTCGCTCTCTCTCTCTCTCTCTCTCTCTCTCTCTCTCTCTCTCTCTCTCTCTCTCTCTCTCTCTCTCTCTCTCTCTCTCTCTCTCTCTCTCTCTCTCTCTCTCAAACCCCCCTTCACCCCCGCTCCCATTCCTCCCACACACCACGGGGCCACTGTGTCTGTTCGCCCTGCTAAGGAATATCAGATCGACTTCCCTGATTACGCCATTTTCCCTCAGCTGCGGGTGCCCGACTGACTCAAGGACCTCAAGCCTCGCGCCGGGCTGATAAAGGGCCGACCACTGCGCCAACAGCAAAAGGAAGGGCGGCGGGGGGCAGTGACAGGGAGCGACGGGCAGGGCGTGAAGGCAGCGAGAAAGGGAGGATGTAGATGACGGGTAGCGGGGATGGGAGAAGGGATTGTAGAGCTGTAGGGTTTGGGGAAGGACTGAAAGGGGGAATGTAGGACCGACTTGCTGGGAGGGGATGCGGGAACTGAGCAGGTGGTTAAAGAGAACGACAAAGAGAAGAAGTAGTAACAGGATGGAGAGATATTGTGGAGTGGCGGGGTTGTGGAGTTGCGGGGTTGGGTGAGGCACTAACCTGGTGGGAGTGGGAGAGGATAACTTGGGGGAGTAGGGAGGTTTAGGTACGTGGATGTGACAGTGATGGGTATGGCAAAGCGAGAAAAACAGTGTGTGAATACATATTACTTCCTTGCCTCGTTTGGTCTCCTTCCGTTCACTTGTTTTATACCTCTATGTTTATTTTATCGTTTTATTTGTATTTGTCGGTCATCTCCTTCCAGTCATTCTTCTATTTTTGTTCTTGCTCCGGCTTCAATTCCTCCTCCTATTCTTTCTATTTCTATATTTCCTTCTATTCTTGGTCTTATTTTCACTAATCCTTCACCTTTCTATGTTCCTCGTATCCTTACCGTTTCTTTATTTTCTCCTGCTCCTGCATATCCTTCAAATCCTATTCTTATTGCTTCCTGTTCCTCCTCCTGCATTAGCTCTTATTAAATGCTGCTCCACCTCCTGCTCCTCCTCCAGTTCCTGACCTTACTTCTTCTATACCTCTCTCAGTTAATATTCTTACTGCTTCTATACTTTTCCTCCTCCTTCAGCAATTTTTATTCCTAGTGTTTGTTCATCTCCTGCTCCTCCTCCAGTTTCCTGTTTTTACTTCTTCTGTACCTCCTTCAGTTAATATTCTTACGGCCTCTATACTTATTTTCCTTCTGCACCAGCTCTTATTCAGTGCTTCCTCCCCCCCTACTCTTCCACTTCCTATTCTTATGCTGCTTCTTATATTTCCTCCTCCGTCTTCATTACCTCTTGTTCCTAGTACTTCTTAACCACCTGCTCCTCTTCCACTTCCTATTCTTACTGCTTCATATATTTCCTCCTCCGTCTTCATTAACTCTTGCTCCTCTTCCACTTTCTATTCTTACTGCTTCGTATATTTCCTCCTCCGTCTTCATTAACTCCTGTTCCTAGTACTTCTTAACCACTTGCTCATCTTCCACTTCCTATTCTTACTGCTTCATATATTTCCTCCTTCTTCTGCACCAGTTCTTATTCTCATTCCTTTCTCTCCTCGCCTCCTGGTTCGGTAGCGCTGGCAGGTCGAGTCCTCGTGGTTGCGAAACGAAGGCGCGTCAGTCAGCCGCCAGACACACAAAGCCGCCGCTGAACCTGAGTGGACACTGACGACGCACCGCTCAAGGGGGTTAATGATGCTCTTGCGGGGTCTGTGGGAGGAGAAGAGGTGTAGGGGGATGAGTGTGTGTGTGTGTAGGGGGGGGGGGGTGCTTCGGTATTTTCCCTTCCCGTTAGCTATACCATTTCATTTCACCTTCAGTGTTTGTTTTGGCTTCTATTTCACCTTCCATTTCGTCTCTTGTAACACCTTTCCTTCCCTGTCACCTTCTCTCTTCGTTACCTGTCTCACCTTGATTTCTCTTCTGCCACATTCAAAAATCTTTCATCTTCATCTTCTTTATCTTTCTTCTCACCTTTCCTGTCATCATAAACCATCTACTCCCTTCACCTCGCCCTTCCCCTCATCTTTGTCTGTCCTAACTTTCTCTGGCATCTCCCCCTCACCTTCCTCACACTTAGTCCCCTTCACTTCCCTTGTCATCTCCCCTTCCCTTCACCTTTCCTCTCTTCCTTGCCCTTGCCTCACAGTCAGTCCCCTTCACCTCCCATGTCGCCTGCCCTGCACCTACCTTTCCTTTACCTTTATGCTGTGATTGAAGCCGTGAAACGTAATCCCGTGTTTAGCGGATCGAGATTTGGCTTATGTAGATCAATTAGCGGAAAAAGTACCGTTCTGTAGCATGACTAAGGACCTCTACCGGTCTGCACTTTTCTTTAAGCATGTGTTTTCTTTTCATATTTACTATTTCCACTGTTACCTTGCTCTCGCCTTTTCTGCACAGTTTTCTTTACCTCAGTTCAATTATTTTTTCCTATTTCCGAGATACTAATAAGAGATGGTTGCCAATTGCTCCCATCCCTGTGTGTGTGTTTATGGAGGGTTCAGTGGGTAGATGCAATGGTAGATGATTAGTGTGTGGAGTTTTGATGATGGTAAAAGGGAAAGGGAAGGCAAGGCAAAAAGAGTGGAGGATGAAGGCAAAATAGGAGGGGGTAAGGGGAAGGGTGAGGGTGAGGCAGGCGGGTGGTCAAGGGGTGCATGAGTGGGGGAGACGAGGGGCCAGTTTTACAGTCCAATACAGCAAGTTGGTAAGCTCCCCAGCCAAACACGAAATACGACGAAAATTCCTTGTGTTGTGTTTGCGTTGCTATAAAAAGGAGGAAATTTTAGGACCCTCTACAGGAAAACTTATTAGCATTTGGTATTGAGTAGAGATAACGGATCATTGTGGAGAAGACAGTTTGGTTGGGGCGCTTACAATGACCCTGTGTTGGGCTGTCGAACTCGCCCGAGATGTGGTGTGGTGGCACGTGACTCTTCCGTCTCTGTTTTCACGTCGTGGCGGAATATAGTCGCTCATTCCTCGCTACCTCCTCATCTCGTCACCCATTCTATCACACCTCTCGTCTCTGCGCCTTATCACTTACGTCAGATCAGTGTGATGCTCCCTCCTCCCTCCCCTCCTGCGTGTAGCCCTACCTGGCCAGCCTCCCCTCGGTCTCTTTCACCTTTTTTTTCTTATCAAGTCAATTTGTTGCGGCGACGAGAGGTAATTAATCACAAGGTCGCATCTCCCGTACGCAGCGAGGCGCCATGTTCAGGGGCGGTCCACTCCCTGGCATTTCAGGGCGTGATGTAAGGCAGCGAGGGTGACTCAGCGCTCACGTCCTCCGCGCCTCGAGGGGATCCGCTGCCTCAAGAGCCGCTGACCAAGTGGCTCGTAAATTCCAAAGGGGGGCGGGGGGAAGGAGGACGGAAGGGAGGGAGGGAGGCAGGAAGGCCGTGTCCCGTCGGTCCTCATGGTGATCCTTTCCCTTATATGATGCTGCGTGGATTGCAGACTCTCCAGCCTACTTGTTCTTTCTGTGTATGAAGTGGAGCATTCTGTTCACCTCGACCTTCACCTCATGCCTTTGTCCTTTCTTTGCAGCGTGTATTGGCAACATGACGCCTCCGGTGGTTAAGGCGGCGCAGGGCAAGCAGGACGGGTCACGGACGCAGCACTTCCGCCGCGGAGGCTCACGGGTGTACTACGCCTCCGAGACAGGCTGCTGGCCGGCCAACAACCTTCCCAAGAGCTTCTGGGCCGCTCGCTCCAAATGTATAGGAGAGTCTGTAGTCCACGAGGCCGCCGAGGAGGCCAGCAGCTCAGGCGAGGAGGCTGGCGAGGAGGAAGTGTCACCTGGCGGCCTGTTCCGCGGGTATCTGCGAGGCTCCCCGTCCCACCGCTCACAAGACTCAGGCTACTCAGACTCCGGCGAGTCAACCAACGCTCACAATGACACAGACTCAATCCCAACCACGCCGCCAAACGTAAAGCACATCACTCGAGTATATTTCGGGGAGAACCCTCACTTGTATAATGACAAGATTGTTTGTGTTCCAAAGATTAACATCATCACGACGAGCGGAGCAGTGACGTCCCCGCCCGCTGATGCGACCCCGCCGGACAAGGAACCTATTGGCACCCATCTGCAGCCTTTCCATCAACGGGGCCGAGCAGCCAGCCTGGAGGAGCTGGCCGAGGAGCTGGAGCATAAGAGTGTCCTAGAGGCGGCCACCAGACGAACAGGAGCCGTAAGGAAACGATCCTCTAATTCTGCAGGAATGGCTGTTCCTCGGTGGCTGCAGAGGCGCAGCAGCAGTGTCGAAAAACTCATCGCTGATGGCCAGCAGGACCGTCGGCAGACAGGGACATCACGTGCCCGTAGACGGTGGTCTCTGGGCGAGGCAGCGGCGCCGGTCCCAGGCCACAGACAGCAGCAGGGGCCGGCCTCATACGTCACCAGTGGCACCAACACCCACGTCCCCCTCAGCCAGCAGAACCGCAAGCCGAAGGTGGAGTTGATGAGCCGGGGCGTTGACACTTCATCCTTGGAATGTGAGGACGATCGTTCAGGAGTGCCTCGACTAGCGGGTGACACAGACCTCCGGGCAGCCGTCACTCCGGCCCCCGCACACCCCCGCCCCACCAGGACACACCCCGCCACTGTGGCCAGAGAGATGAGGTGAGTACTGTGTGGCGTCTCGGTGGTGGGCCTCAGGGGACCACACCAACGGGACGGTACCCCTGCAACTCTAAATGTCACTGGCCCGCTGACCTCCCGCCCTGAGTTATGACACTGTTCATCTTTTTTCATCACTTTCACCATCTTCCTTTCTCCTGCATACTTACGCTTCTGGAAATCTAGTGACCCGCCCGTGTCCTTATAGGGGGCGTCGAAAATGTATGTTACATATTTAGCTAAGCAGCTTGTGTGGAAATATAGGTGGTGTGGTGGCGTGGATGCTGGTGATGCTGAGGATGCTGAGAGTGGTGGTGATGCTGGTGGTGGTGGATGAACGCCCTAAACGACCATACAGGTGCCACTCAGCCGCCTTCTCCTTAACCGTCCACCATCCTCATCCACCACCACTACTACGACAACTACCACCCCCAGCACCACCACCACCACCACCACCAGGGATAGGGAAGGAAGGGTGCGGTCGTTCGAAAGAGACAGATAGGAAGGAAGGAAGGAGGTAAGTAGGAAGGAGGGAGGGAGGAAGGGGGTGTTGGAGGGAGGGGAGAGGTCTAGCTATTTTATTAGTATCGTTAAATGCAGTGATATGCGTCGATGCTACAGAGAGTGAGTTCCTTGTGTCTGTATTACTGACTGGGATATCTTTCTCCGTGTAAGCCGATAGTTATATGAATAAAACACGAGGACGTAGCACCGCCGAGCTGGGAGGCGTCTTGGTGGCACAGGTCCAAAGGTGCGCCACAGACAGGTGCGGCAGAGAGCTGAGGAAACTGCGTAAGATGTGGAAGGCTTAGAGTGTGCTTGCCAATCGGAACGAACACTCCCAATCAGTACTCATGTCATAGAGGCTACTTTTGAAAAGTGGGATGTAGTATTAAGTGAAGTCTTGTGTAGATATATAACAATTGATGAACATATAATATCAAACTGAAACCAAACCCTAAGCTTAAAATCGTCTAACCTAACTAAGCTTAACCTTAACTTAGTATGACTTAGCTTAAATTTTCCCTCCCCCCCCTTCATCCTCTCCTTCCCGTATCCACCTGAATTAAAGTCACACCCACACACACACACACACACACACACACACACACACACACACACACACACACACACACACACACACACACACACACACACACACAGGTTTCCGTGGCCTCGTAAACTTACACGAAAGGGCAGGACAGCAGACGGGAGCTCCTGCTGAAGAAACCGCCTTGCATCAGCCTCAGATCGTGTGTGTGTGTGTGCGTGTGCGTGTGTGTGTGTGTGTGTGTTTGTATAACCTTGACAGTGGTGTTGGCCAGGAAGGGTGACAGTCTCCTCCTCTACCTCCTCCACCTCATCTTTTTTTTTCCCTCCCTGCCTCTCCTCCCTCTCCTTCTTCTTCTCCTCCTCTTCCTTCTCCTCCTTTTAATCTTACTCTCACCATCATCACCACTACTACTATTACTACTACTTCTATTAACCCCTCTTTCCTCCTCCTCCTCTTCCTCCTCCTCATCATTCTCATCCTCATCCTCATCCTCATCCTACTCTTACTACTACCATCACTACCACTACTACTACTGTTACTACTACTTCTACTACATTCCCTTCCCCTCCTCCTCCTCCTCCTCCTCCTTCCCCTCCTGTTCCTCCTCCTCGTGCGTGGCGGCAGGTGGGAGTGTCGTGTCGTCCAGTCAGGAACCTTAGCTCCGTGCTGCCCAATTTGCGCCCCGAGGAAGCACTTGTCTCATCCTTAGTCGTGCGGCGGCCGGTGTGTTGGGGTGAGTGGGCGGGTAGGTAGGCGGCAGGAAGCAGGCGGGGGTTGTGTTGGAGTGAGTGGATGGGCGGTAGGAACTAAGAGGCGCCATTTGTGTTTGTACGCCGTTTGTACCTACCACGGTGTTGTTGTGTTCATGCGGTTGGGAGGTGGTTAGAGGTGCTTGATCGTGCCTTCCTCATTGACTGTTTTTTCCTGCTTCATCGTCTCTGTTATCATCTACAACTACGATAACAACACTAGCTATTACTCCTCCTCCTCCTCCTCCTCCTCCTCCTCCTCCTCCTCCTACTACTACTACTACTACTACAACTACTACTACTACTATCGCTTTACTACTACTACTACTACTACTTTTACTATTACCACTGCTGCTACAACTTCTTACACTGCTACCTCTTCACTGATGCTACTGTTTCTACGGCAGCTAACTTTGCTCATCATTCCAATCGCCTGGCTATTGTGATGCGTCTGTCTCCTTGTCAGGTGCGCTCATTACCTCTGCATCCCTGGTATTCATGTCAAGAAATCCCGCTGCTCATGGACAAGCGGACACAGATACACACACGGCCAGAATAACAACAGGCAGATTAGCGCGAGGATACATGTTAGGATAGAGTAATGCTAAGACACCCGTTATCCTCACATACTCAAGCCGACAATGATGTATAGGCGAATATAGATAGATAGATATGAGACAGAGGTAAAGGTAGCTCATACGCGCATTGATATAGATAGATATATAGATAGAGATAAAAGGTAAAGGTAGATCGAATACACAGATGAATATAGATAGATAGATTGGAGATAGAAGTATAGGTATATCAATTTGAACTTCAGCCTGACACCGATGATTTTAAGGAATCGAACGTTGGTGCAGCTCCTTCACCTACATGTCTCTCCGCCTAGGTTATGTTCCCACGGTGTAACTCTTGACCGACCTGTCTCATTACGGATCCCGGTTTGGTTTGATAATGTCGCACACGTCGCGGGTGGAGGCGAACACAGAACACCGCCCGATGAAAATTACCTGTTTCTGAATGGTCGCGACGTACCTACTTATTGGGGACTGATGCAGAATGGAGAGCGTTGATTAAAAGTGCAGAGGCAATAATATAGTACGTAGGTTGCAGGGGTGATATATAGAAAAGCCCGTTACGTTAACTGTATATATAGAGATGTTCTTTTGGAGTGTCGTGTGAACTTCTTATTATTTTTTTGTGCATTATTTCAGCTGCAGAATTTGATACCGTTATTTTTCTCTCTGTATGTCTGTTTCTCTGTATGTCTGTCTCTCTCTTTCTGGTTTTCTTTCTTTTACTCTTTCTTAAATATCCACCCCCACCCACCCACATCACCCCAAGCCCAACCCCCACCAATATTACCTCCCATCCCCACATACCCCCCTCCCCTTAAGCCCCACACCATCCCCCCTACACCTCCCCCCTCCCCCACACACGCACATGCCTATATTAACCACACTCAGATGATGAAGATGTAGGCCTCACCTCTCGCCCTCTCGCCCATTCGTCTTCGTAAGGAAACTTTGCAAACCCGCCAGTGGTAATATTCTCTCTGGGGAAGAATTCATCAACCGACAGGACACGCAGGACCCGCCCCGCCTCCCCACCCCGCCCCGCCCCGCCCCGCCCCGCCCCTCCCCGCCCAGTCCCACCCCACCCCACCCGGTCCTTTCTTGCTTCCCCCTTCCACCCTTCCACCAAAATAATCCAGCGGTCACAGCCTACAAGAGAGAGAGAGAGAGAGAGAGAGAGAGAGAGAGAGATATGAGAGAGAATCCTCCTTCAAATGTCCCTCTCACGAGTTTGTATCTTCATTTTCTCTTCTTTTTAATATTTCCGAGGCTCCTCTTGTATTTTTTTTTCTTTAGTTCTGTTCCTTCCTCTGTCTTCACTTATTTATCTCACTTTCTCTCTTACTCTCTTGCACACACACACACACACACACACACACACACACACACACACACACACACACACACACACACACACACACACACACACACACACACACACACACACACACACACGCACACGCACTCACGACACACCAGCGATATTTTTTTCCTCCTCACTTCAACACAGCATACTGATATTCCTCCTCCTCCTCCTCCTCCTCCTCCTCCTCCTCCTCCTCCTCCCTCGCAGCAAGTCCCCAGCTCCTTCACTTCTCTTCCTCCCACACCTGGAAAAAAACATATATTCCCTTCAGTAATATTCGTCCCCAAAGAATGTGCATGGAAGAATAACTTTTTTCTTTCACTTTTCTCGCTGATTCTGACTGAGACGAAGAGACGCTGCAGGTTATCAGTCGGGGCAGGGGATCGGTCCGGGCGGGGGATCGGTCGGGGCGGGGGATCAGTCGGGGCAGGGGATCAGTCGGGGCAGGGGATCGGTCGGGTCAGGGGATCAGTCGGGGCAGGGCATCGGTCGGGGCAGGGGATCGGTCGGGGCGGGGATCGGTCAGGGCAGGGGATCGGTCAGGGCAGGGGATCGGTCAGGGCAGGGTATCGGTCGGGGCAGGGGATCGGTCAGGGTTGGGGATCGGTCGGGGAAGGGGATCGGTCAGGGTAGGGGATCGGTCGGGGTAGGGGATCAGTCGGGGCAGGGGATCGGTCGGGGCAGGGGATCGGTCGGGGCAGGGGATCGGTCGGGGCAGGGGATCGGTCGGAGCAGGGGATCAGTCGGGGCCGGGACTCGGTCGGGGCGGGGGAACAGTCGGGGCAGGGGAACAGTCGGGGCAGGGGATCAGTCGGGGCAGGGGATCAGTCGGGGCAGGGAATCGGTCGGGGCAGGGGCTCGGTCGGGGCCGGGGATCGGTCGGGGCAGGGATCGGTCAGGGCAGGGATCAGTAGGGGCAGGGGATCAGTCGGGGCAGGGGATCAGTCGGGGCAGGGGATCAGTCGGGGCAGGGGATCGGTCGGGGCAGGGGATCGGTCGGGGCAGGGGATCGGTCGGGGCCGGGATCAGTCAGCAGGGGATCAGTCAGGGCAGGGGATCAGTCGGGGCAGGGGATCGGTCGGGGCAGGGGATCTGTCGGGGCAGGGATCAGTAGGGGCAGGGGATCAGTCGGGGCAGGGAATCGGTCGGGGCTGGGGAACAGTCGGGGCTGGGGAACAGTCGGGACTGGGGATCAGTCGGGGCAGGGGATCGGTCGGGGCAGGGGATCGGTCGGGGCAAGGGATCGGTCGGGGCAGGGGATTGGTCGGGGCAGGGAATCGGTTGGGGCAGGGGATCGGTCGGAGCAGGGGATCGGTCGGAGCAGGGGATCGGTCGGAGCAGGGGATCAGTCGGGGCAGGGGATCAGTCGGGGCAGGGGATCGGTCGGAGCAGGGGATCGGTCGGAGCAGGGGATCGGTCGGGGCAAGGGATTGGTTGGGGCATGGGATCAGTCGGGGCCGCGAGCAGGTGTTTTTGATGTAGTGTTCACGAACTTGACAGAATCCAACACTTTCCTTGTTGGTGGAGGTTACAGGAACGCCTTGTATCTATTTATTATTGTTTTTTATTATCATCCCCCTCCTCCTCCTCCTCCTCCTCCTCCATTTTTCTTATCTTTCTTCTCTTCCTCCACCTCCTTCATCTATTACTTTACCTCGCTTCCGCATTTTTTTTTTCATTATTACTCTTTTGCTTTCTCTTTCTCTTCCTCCTCCCAGTTCATTGTCTTTTCTTTTTATTCCTCTTCTTTCTCTTTATTTTCTAGACCTCTACATTCACCTACACATTGCATATACTTACTATTACTCCATTTCTTCTTCTTTTTCTCCTCTTCTTCCTCATCCACCCCCTCTTCCTCCTCCTCCTCCTTCTCATCTAGATATTTGTTTCTCTTCCACTTCATCTTCGTTCCTCTCCAACTATTACTCCTCCGCCTCTTTTAGCTCCTTGGTCATATTCCTCCTCTCAAATTTTCAGGACGTGTTATAACCTAGCATTTTAGTGGCTGTCATGATCTGTCGGTGATTCTTCATAAACGAGCGAGCTGACTGTAGTGGATGACGTCGTTAAGCCTGTTCCTGTTGTTTTTTCTTTGGCTTTTTTTTCCTCGTTTCTCTGTCTGCTTCTTCATCACTCCCTCCTCTTTCTCCTTTTCCTCCCACAGTTCTATCTCTCTCTCCTCATCTTTCTCCACTTCGTTCTATGCCTGCTTCTTCATCACTCCCTCCTCTTTCTCCTTTTCCTTCCACAGTCTCTCTCTCTCTCTCTCTCTCTCTCTCTCTCTCTCTCTCTCTCTCTCTCTCTCTCTCTCTCTCTCTCTCTCTCCCCACTTCGTTCTACGCTTCCTTCTCATCCTTTCCCTCTTCTTTGACATATCTTTGTATACCTCTTCGCCTTCATCTTATTCTATCTAAGGGTCATATTCTTAAACATTTAGGCGCCAAAGCACACATATTTTACAACGCTTTAATAGGAGTTGTGAGCATTTCCATTGGTAGTAGGGTAATAGCTTTATGATCCTGGTGGTAGTTTGATCCTTTTTCTGTATCGTGAACCTAAATAAAGCACTCAATAAAACCCGCATGATTTCCTTCTTGGGCTTTGGAAATAGATGATGTGAGAGGCGGAAGTGTTAGGAACTACCGACCTCAGTATTGCCCTTGTTCTCCTCCTCCTCCTCCTCTTCCTCGCATTTTCTCCTTTGCTCCTTCCTTCTGCCGCCCTTGCTTCCAGGCGCGAGAGTCTTGCGTGGATAATTATCAAAAGAAGGATTAATATAAAGTGAGTGGAGCGCCGAGTGTTGTGACGCACCTGACCGTAAAGGAGAGAGAGAGAGAGAGAGAGAGAGAGAGAGAGAGAGAGAGAGAGAGAGAGAGAGAGAGAGAGAGAGAGAGAGAGAGAGAGAGAGAGAGAGAGAGAGAGAGAGAGAGAGAGAGAGAGAGAGAGAGAAAAAATGTATCTGTCTTTATAGGAAAATTGAATGTTTGACTTATCTTTGTTTGTATTGGTTTTGGGGATGGTAGGGAGGTGGGTCAAAGAGGGGCGGAGGGAGGGAGGGGAAGGGGGTTGGGACTCGACTAGACGTGCTTAAGTTATCAGTTTATCTCTTCACATTTTTACAAACTTTACAGAAACACTTCGAACCTGTCGCATTGTTTCTTTGTTTCTTTTTTCCTATGCGTTTACGAGTCTCTCTCTTATCTCTTTCCCCGTCTTCATATTTCTCGTTAATCCTCTTCTCCTTTCTCATATTGTACATTTTTCCGTTTATTCCGACTTAAACTTAACTGAAAGAAATCAACATGTCTGAAGTTTTTATATTTTTAGAATCAAACTGCCATCTTTCTTTCTTTTTTTCTTTTTTTGGTCAAATAGCGAAATTCCTTCAGCCTTTTGTTCTTCCCCTGGTCGGTCTTCCTCTACACGAAAGAAAAAAAATATGTGAAGTGGTTAGAGTATGCTGATGAAGAGCCTGGTATTGGTAGTTGTGTTGGAGGTAGGAGGGGGAGAGAAAATGAGAGGGAGGCGGTAAGTTGGGAAGGGATGAGAGGAAGGGTAGAAAGGGAGGGGAAGGGAAAGAGTTGAAAGAGGGTGGAGGATGGGGAAGGCTGAGAGGATAGGTAGAGGGGAGAGAAGGGTAAGTGAGGAGGGGTGGTGAAAGTAATGTGTGGATTAGAGGATTATTGGAAGAGGGAACGAGGTGGAAAATGGGATTGGAAGTAAGAGTGTTGGTTTTTGGGGGGTGGATGTGGGGTATGGGTGAGTAGAATGGTGGAGTGGAGTGGGAGAAGGAGGGGAATAGGATAGGGAGCTAGGGTGAGAGTTAAGCGGATGGTGGAGATAAGGGGAGAGGGTGAGTGGAACAGAAGAGGGAGAAGGAAGGGAGAAACTGGAGAATAGGTTAAGGAGTAAGAATGAAGGTTTCGGGGGGCGGAGGAGGGTGTGGGTGAAAGGAAGGGTGGAGGGGTAAGGAGTAAGAGGGAAGGTTATGGGGGGATGGAGGCGGGGTGTGGGTGGTGACCTTGTGGTTCGGGGTCATTCATTCATCTTGTTCCATCGCCAGTGACCTCACGACGCTGACTCTTAACCAGCCGGGGACGAGGACCTCCGGACAGACACACGTTTGCTGACCGGCTGGTCGTGTCCTGCCGCTGGTCGTGGCGGAGGCGGCGACATAGACCTTAAAGACCGTAACCAAAAGACACACACCCAACGACCACCTAACTAAATAAGCTATAATCACATTGACTTTACGACCTGCTAACGATCACCGGCGACCCCAAAATGCTGCGATTCACACCTACCGCTTCCCGACCACATAGGTGGCAGAGTAGGCGTTCGACCGAACGGCTACCGGCGGTCTTTTAGTGTCCGTCCAGTGGGTGGCCGGACGGCGACCATGGTAAGATTCACACCTTGACCTCACACCTGGAATCAGGCCAAGATGCCCACCATACGCCGACCGGTGACCGACAGGCAAAGACCAGAAGCGCCCTGTCGCAATGCGGACGGCGCCCTCCTTAACGACCTGCTGCCGAAGTGCTCTGCACTGTCATACACTGGGAGAATTTCCCGTTCATACATTAATATTATCATCCAATTATATTACACATTTATCTTTGTTATTTCTGTAAATCATTTGTGAAAAAATAATTACTTATAAAGGTAATGAAAGTATTCTGTGCTTCACTTTAGCAGGTGGCGGATGGTTGTGACACCCCCCTATCAGCCGCAGACATGCAAAAAATGCTCCAAGCAATCTTGGTTTAACCTGTATGTTAGTATGTATGTTACATTATATTCGTTCTAAGGCATTTACATCAACCTGGACAGAGCAGAAGATGAAATCAACAATCCTTTTTAAAATGAATAAAAGCCATTAGCTCCACATACTCTCTCGTGTTTTTGCTTTATACAGTATGTCCTGCAGTACTTTATTTTCGTTAGGCAGAGGCCACCAGTGGCAGTCCGCTTGCCGTTCAGATGCAGTCCATTCGGCCACCGGACGGCAACCTTTTTACGACCAGCAGAGACCTGAGAGGTCGGCTGCAGGTTTTGGTGCAGCACCTAAAACCTTCAGCGGACCTTTTCGGTCGTGCGGCGGACGGAGACACAAGACGATCGCATGCACGACCATGTGCATCATTAGGTCATTAGGTCATTAGGTCGTAAAGTCAGTGTGACTGGGGCCTAACCAACCAACCAACCAACCAACCAACCAACCGACCAATCAACCAGACAGCCAACCGACTAACTAAATAACTAACTTAGACTAACTAACTGTCTGACTGACTGACTGACTCACCACCACAAGCATGAAATTCCACAAAGTCCAGTCGCCATATACTGATTTTGCCTCAACTTTATGGGATTCGAATCTATTGTATGATGTAGATTTTTACTTCAGATTGTTTATTAGATTTATAAGCAAGCCTGTTCGCCACGCCAAGGTATCATTGCTTCATTCAGCTGGTTATATGATGCTCAAAGAAGAATGTATACAAGGAGCACAGCATCTTAGCATTGCCTCTTTGTACAGTTTAGCCAAAAGATAATCATGCACCCCACTTGGAGCCCCAGAGGTAATTATGCTGAAGGACGCGGGACAACAGATGAAGTAACATATATGATGTTTTGGCCCATAAAGTAGCGCAAGGAAAAAGTCTTCTAACCTCCGTCCACCTCTCACGCTAATATAGATCCTGTGCTTATATTTTTGGCAATGTGTCATCACCACAACCACCACTACCACCACGTCCACTTCTGCTCCTGGTGGTGGTGCTGGTCTCCTTCATGCCTCGCCACTGACATCACCACCACCACCACCACCACCACCACCACCATAGTTAATTAAGGCGAGTGATAGAGTAATCATTGCATTTGTATCTTGCTTCATCAGGAAACTTGGCACCTCACCTCCCCTCCCGCCGCGCTGGGGGAAGAAGGAGGGGAAGGGAGTAGGATTTAGGTACGGGGGAGGAGGAGGAGCAAGAAGAAGAAAGAAGAAGGAGAAGGAGGAGGAGGAGGAGGAGGAGGAGAAGAAGAAGAAGAAGAAGAAGAAGAAGAAGAAGAAGAAGAAGAAAAAGAAGAAAAAGAAAAAGAAAAAGAAGAAGAAGAAGAAGAAGAACAACAACAACAACAACAACAACAACAACAACAACAACAACAACAACAACAACAACAACAACAACAACAACAACAACAACAACAACAACAACAACAACAACAATGAAAAGAAGAAGACGAAGGGGATGCAAATGAATACAAGCCAGAAAAGGAGGAAGGAGAAGGGGATGGGGAATTTAGGGAGAGGTAGGTGGAGGAGGAGGAGGAACAGAAAAGAAGAAAGAACAAAAGAACAAGAACAAGAATAGGGACAAGAACAAGAAGAACAAGAACAAGAATAGAGACAAGAACAAGAAGAACAAGAAAAGTGGATGTAGGGAAAGGAAAAGAAAGCAGAAGA
>NC_066535.1:5196273-5256273 GCF_024679095.1 Eriocheir sinensis
TCAACGGGCATCACCACTCATCTCCATCACCACCAATCACCATCACGCTCAGTAAAAGACTTCTCCCACACTGAAACATCCATACATTATACTGCCCTCCCTCTCAACCTTCTTTCTCTCATTCTTTCCTCTCACCTGCATTTCTCCCTCTCTCTCTTTCTCCTTCCTTGCCCTTTTCTCCCTTCTTTCCTCCCTTTCCTTCAATCTCCCTCTCAACGTTCTATCATCCCTTCTCATCTGCTACTACTACTACTACTACTACTACTACGGTTAGGTTAGGTTAGGTCAGGTTTACTACTACTACTACTACTACTACTACTACTACTACTACTACTACCGCTACTTTTACTACCACTACCACAGCGACGACCAGGGGAGTGTGACGCGTGGTGTGGTTGCCCGGGGCCTCGAGGTTAGTTAGTGTGATGGAGAGCAAAGTTTAGCTGATGTAGCAACTCGTAGCCGCGGCCGGGAGATGGACGGCGCGCTGTACCCACACACAAGGGAAACGGCCATGAGCTCAGCAGCGTCCCGGCGAAAAGAAGAGGGAAGAAAAGAAAAAAAAGGAGCCAGTTAAAGGAAAAAGTGTTGAGTCAATATTGATGTGAGTTTGGAAGAATCTCCTCTCCGTGTTTCCCTCTCCACCCTCCTTCCCTCCCTTCTTAGGTCACCCCCTCCCTCCCTCCGTTCCTTCTTGGTGTGGGTAGGGCAAAGGTCAAGGTCGAAATAAGGTCAACTCGGGTCAACTTGTACTCTAACCTATACTTAGTTGAGAGAAAACATTTAATAGCTTCAATATTTTTACCACGTTGACATTTTTAGCTTTTTGTATATTGTTTTTGCTCCTGCCTCTACCCCAAGGTGCTTTTGCGATAATTAACAGGTAGAAGAGAGATGGAACAGGTAAATGCAGTGGCTGGGGATGCTGGTGGTGATGGTGATGATGGTGGTGGGTTGGTTGTGATGGTGACATGAATGGTAGTGATAATTTCATTTGTAACAGTGATGGTGGGGAGGGGATGATGATTATAGTGCTTCTCAGTGTAATGTCGTAGAGGAAGATTCGCCTCGTGGGAGCAAACTGAATGAAAAATAGATGATGCTTGAGACAGAAGATGAGTGAGATAGGTAGAGAGGGAGAGAGGGAAGCTAGAGTCCAGGGAGGGAAGAAATGAGGAAAAAACAGAGGAGGAGAGAGAGAAAATCAGTTGAGAAGGGAGGAATGAAGGTTGAGAGGGAGATTGAACGGGAGAGAAAAAGGAGAAAGGAAAGAAGGAGAGATGGAGAAATGCAAGTGAGAGGAGAGGATGATAGAAGGTTGAGAGGGAGATTGAAAGGGAGAGAAGGAGGAGAAAGGAAGGAAGGAGAGATGGAGAAATGCAAGTGAGGGGAGAGGATGATAGAAGGTTGAGAGGGAGAGAGGCAGGAGAGGGTGAAGGGACGGAGGTGAAGAGTGAGAGAGGCAGGAGGGAGAGGCAGGCAGGAGGGAGAGGCAGGCAGGAGCAGGACAGGCAGCCTCACTGGCCCACAGACACAGTTTGCTCGTGAGTTAACACACACACACACACACACACACACACACACACACACACACACACACACACACACACACACACACACACACACACACACACACACACACACACACACACTCCTTTGTTCCCTCTGACGATTGTTTGCCTTCCTAACCCCTTCCTCCCTCCCTCTCCTTCTCTCCCTCTCTCCCTCCTTTCCTCCCTCCCTCCCTCCCTCATATCCTTCTGCCGCCTGCAAAGCATCCGCCTTTTAAGGAATGCCTCCCTCACTCCCTAAGTGTGTTGTCTTTATCTCACTTCCTTCACCCATACTCTTGCATCCTCCTCCTTACACCTCCTCACATTTCCTCCACCTCCTCCACCTCACCTTGCATCATTCATCTCCTTTTTCTCCTTTGCATTATCTCTCTGTATCGTTAGTTTATCATCCTCTTCCCCTTCTCCTCCTCCTTCTCCTGTCCCCTATGGCATTCTTAACATTCATATCCCATGTATCCAAGCTGTCCAGTTAACGCTATTGTTGTTATGGTAAATTGATTGTTTTTTTTTTGTTGTTATTGTATCCTCTTCTTTCTTCCGAACTCTCTCTTTTGCTCTTTGCTTTCTGTCTCTATCTCTCTACCTATCTGTCTATCTGGTCAAAAAATCGCCTCACGCTTCCTCTTACTCTCCCTGTTGTTCTGAGGTGTGACTCTTAATTACCTCTTGTTTACACGTTGACGCGACACCTGGAGAGAGAGAGAGAGAGAGAGAGAGAGAGAGAGAGAGAGAGAGAGAGAGAGAGAGAGAGAGAGAGAGAGAGAGAGAGAGAGAGAGAATAATAGATCAGAGCCTTGAGTGACAGAACAAGACTCCCGCTGATAGACACATGAAGAATAGATAAAAGAAGAAAAAAAAGTGTTCCTGTGACTGACAACGCCTCGACTTCGATGTGTGACTGTCTTCGAGTCTAAGGAGGGTATTTATTCTCCCTCTTCTTTTTTTCTTTTCTTCTTTCTCTTAATTTTTTTTTGTTTCTTTTCCTTCACTTCTTGTTCTTATTCTTGATGTTCATGTCGTTTTCCTTTTTCTTTTTTTCTTGTTCTTGTTCTTGTTCGTGTTCTTCTTCTTGTCCTAATTTTCGGTCATCTTCTTTTTCTTCCTGTCCTTCTTGCTATTGTTTTTCCTTGTTCTTGTTCTTCTTGTTCATCTTCTTCTTGTTTTTGTTCTCCATCTTCTTCTTTATCTTCTTCTTCTTCTTCTTCGTCGTCTTCTTCGGCGTTGGTCATGGGAAGCCTCGGAAGCCCTTTGTCGAGGTTCAATGTGCAGTTAGATTTTGTTTTAAGGCATGTTGACTGAAGAAATAATGAAGTAATGCCGATTCTCTCTCTCTCTCTCTCTCTCTCTCTCTCTCTCTCTCTCTCTCTCTCTCTCTCTCTCTCTCATTTTATCTTTTATGTACTCTTTCGTTTTCCTTTCCTTTCTATTGCTTTTGTCTTCTCTCCTTTCCACATTTCCTTCCATCCTTCCTTCGTTCCCTTCTTTCATCCTTCCCTCCCTCCCTCCTTCTCTCTCACCAGTCTCCTTCACATGAGTGTTATTGCTTGCATTTTCCTTTGCCTTTCCCCTTCAGTTCGTGATGAGATATCTTTTTTTTTCTCTAAATCTTTTGAGTTCGATGAAGAAAAATTACAAGAAGTGGATGAATATGAAATTTTGGGATCATACGTGCTGGTCACGAGAGAGAGAGAGAGAGAGAGAGAGAGAGAGAGAGAGAGAGAGAGAGAGAGAGAGAGAGACAGACAGACAGACAGACAATTACATGCATACACTCATACACACACACATACATACATATATACATACATACATACATACATACACAGACAGACACAGACAGACAAATACATTCATACAGACAAACAGACAGACAGACGGACAGATTAGCAAGCAGGAATCGGGTAGTGAGCAGCTAATGCATGGAGATGGCCTAGGTCCGGGGCACCCTGATGATGTCCTCTGGATGGTGATGTGCTTTTATGTGGCGGCGGTGACGTGGTGGAGCGGCTAATGTGCTGGGGCTACAAGACTGGCTGGAGGAGTGTGGCTGTGGGGCTTGGGTGCGGCTGCTTGGGAGGGGGATGTGACGTATGTAGGGTGTGGTTCATTGGGGATGTGATGTGCGGAATGTGTGTGCATGAGTGTGGCTGTACTGGGAGGTGTGACGTGTGTAGGAGTGTGTATGCGTGTGACTGTATTTGGGATGTAACGTATTGGGATGTGACGTATATAGGGTGTGGTTCATGGGGGATGTGATGTGCGGAAGGTGTGTGCATGAGTGTGGCTGTACTGGGAGGTGTGACGTGTGTAGGAGCGTGTATGCGTGTGGCTGTGCTTGGGATGTGACGTATATATGGTGAGGTTCGTTAGTTTGTTATATCTACTACTATACTAAGGACTATCAGAAGAAAAGTACTAAGGCCTAAGTAGATAACAATAATAAGGGAGAACATTGTATATTTGATCTCATTACTAATTGGATAAGGTGCGTAGAGAGTTGAGGACGCTCCCTAATGCTAAATATGGTGATGACGTGTGTTTGAAGTGCGACTGTCATAAAGTTTTCCTATTGAAGTTAAGGCGTGCTTTGTTGTATAAGTTTAAGTCAATTCTCTGAGCTTAAGGTTGGGATAGTTTTGTTTTCACTGCGTTGGTTTCTGTTGGTTATCGGTCGTGTCTCTGCTATGAACACAATAAATAAATAAACTGTCATAAAGTTTTCCTGTTGAAGTTAAGGTGTGGTTTGTTGTATAAGGTTAAGCAAATTCACTGAGCTTAAGATTAAGACAGATTTTGTTTTCTCTACGGTGGTTTCTGTTGGTTATCGATCGTGTCTCTGCTATGAACACAATAAAAAAATAAACTTACCAACCACAGGACATTTTATGCTATTCAAGAGACATTGTTAGCTCGAGTTGTTAGCTCAGTACGGTCCTATTTATTATTGCCTTGTCTTGATCTGTGTTTTGCTTCATTAATTCTCGTTTTTCTTATGCGTGAAGGAAAAATAAACTTACCAACCACAGAACACACATCTTGCGCTATTCAGGAAACATTGTTGGTTCAAGTTGCTAATTTTGTAAGCTTCTCTCAAAGGTTTTAAGTTGGTGTTGTCAGACGCCTTCACCCCTCACATCAACAACTAATTTGTTTTTTTAGGTTCATGGTACAGAAGAAGGGTCAAACTACCATCAGGGTCATAAAACTTCCCCTGGAACTGCCTACAACACCTACGAAAGCCTTGTCAAATGTTGGTGTGTGCTTGAGCGCGGAAATGTTTTAAGAATATCTCGTCTTGTCGATCTGCTTCCAATGTTTCCTTTCGCTCCCGCTTCTCCCACGCCGTCAAATTGATTCCACTCTCGCTGCTACACTCACTGGTTTGCTCCATTAAGTCAAGTCTCAGAAATGCCTTTGGGTCTTTGTTTCTCGTTTTCGCCCAACACTTACACATAACTGACCCTTTCCGGACCATCGCAGTTCACCTTCCCCGAGTTTCCCAAGCGAATTAATTATAAAGAGGTGGAGAAAAAGATTAACGACCATTTTGCAGTATCCTAAAACCTTTTCTGCTTAATTCAATTGCCGGTGTCTTAACTCGGCTCTATAACAACCTTGAGGATTTCCAAATATCATCCCTCACTCGCTTGCATTATTATTTTCTTTTATTCCTTGATCATTAAGTGTATCTAAAGTGTATGTTTTCTATTCTATTTGGTGGTTCGTGTTTCTTTTTCTTGTTTTTTATTGTTCTCTTTGTTATTTTTCTTGTTCTTTTTGTTCTTATTCTATTTATTGTTCTTTTCTTTTTCTTGATCTTGTTCTTCTTATTCTTGTTCTTCTTTTTATCTTCTTTTTTCTTCTTCATTTTTTAAGGGTCAAACTTCACGGTCAATGGCTAACCACGGTCGGACGTATTAACACTCACACTGTGTATACCTGGTTTATGATACAGGTAACTCCTTGGGTATACTTGTCGTGCGCAAACCATGACTGCTCATTATACCATCCCCTCCGTGTGTGTGTGTGTGTGTGTGTGTGTGTGTGTGTGTGTGTGTGTGTGTGTGTGTGTACAGTGAAATCGCCAGGGAAGTTTACTGAAATTAGACAGTTTGCCGAGTACACAGGACAGGCGCTGATAGCCTCCCCTTGGACCCCCCCCCCTCTTCCTTCCCTGCCCCTACCCTTCACTCCCCTGTCCTTCCCCCACTCACCTTCTCCTTCCCTCCTTCTCTCCCCGTTCCTTCCCCTACCACCTGCTCTATCCCTACTCCCCCCTCTCCCTTTCCCTCTCCCTTGCTCCTCTTCCTATTCCTCCTCCTCCCTCCCTCGCTCCTCTCCCCAACTCCCTCTCTCCCTCCCTCGATTCGTTCCCTTACCTTCGACGCGTCTCTACCACCACAACGAGAGGACGGGGCTACATACTTCGTTTAGTGATGATTTGGGATGAAAATTTCAGTTGAAAGGAAGGAGATCGTGACATGAAGGAGAAAAGAAAGAAGCAATAGAAAAAAATGAAACAAACAGGTTTATGAAAGAAAATGACGGACAGGCGAAAAAAAAATGTTAGGAAGATAGTGAAAATAGAAACTGTCGATAAAACGATAGATAAAAAAATAGAAAGGTGGTAGAGAAACAGAAAAAGTTAGGTTAGGTTAGGCTAGGTTAGGTTAAGTTAGGTTAGGTTAGGTTAGGTTAGGCATAAAAGCGTCAAATGGAGGTTGAAAACTAATGTAGTTGAAATGTTGTCATGAGAAAGAGGTATATGAAAGGAACAGGAACAAGTGAGGAATGGGAAGATAGGAAGGAAAAAAGATAGAGGTACCAATAACCTGAACGGGGAAAGTAAATGTTTTAAAAGGAGGGGAACAATGTGATTAATGATACGGAAAGAATGAGGAATGAGGAAGGAAATGGAAGAAGACCAAGATGAATGGCGATGGAGGTGAGAGGAAAAGAAATGGCAAAGAGGGAGTAAGGAACTCTCGGATACAGCAAAGAAGGAAGAGAAGAAAACATAATGCTAAGGAAATAAACGAGGATGACAAGGTGGTGAAGACAGAAAAGGAAGGAAGAAAAAAAAGCTATATAAAGAAAAAGAATGTAATGTAGTGAGCCAGGAAGGAAATATAATTGAAAAAGAATCAAAAGGGGAAGGAAAAAGAGTAATAAAAGAGAAACGAATGGGAGAGGAGAGTAGGAAGAAGAATAAAGTAATGGAATGAAAGGGAAGGGAAGAAAAGAGTGGGAAGAAGAAGGGAGTAATGGAATGAAAGGGAAGGGAAGAAAAGAGTGGGAAGTAGAAGGGAGTAATGGAAGGGAAGGGAAGGGAAGAAAAGAGTGAGAAGAAGAATAAAGTAATGGAATGAAAGGGAAGGGAAGAAAAGAGTGGGAAGTAGAAGGGAGTAATGGAAGGGAAGGGAAGGGAAGAAAAGAGTGAGAAGAAGAATAAAGTAATGGAATGAAAGGGAAGGGAAGAAAAGAGTGGGAAGAAGAAGGGAGTAATGTAATGGAAGGGAAGGGAAGGGAAGAAAAGAGTGAAGAAGAAGAAGAATTTAGTAATGGAATGAAAGGGAAGGGAAGAAAAGAGTGGGAAGTAGAAGGGAGTAATGGAAGGGAAGGGAAGGGAAGAAAAGAGTGAGAAGAAGAATAAAGTAATGGAATGAAAGGGAAGAGAAGAAAAGAGTGGGAAGAAGAATAAAGTAATGGAATGAAAGGGAAGAGAAGAAAAGAGTGGGAAGAAGAAGGGAGTAATGGAATGAAAGGGAAGGGAAGAAAAGAGTGGGAAGAAGAAGGGAGTAATGGAATGAAAGGGAAGGGAAGAAAAGAGTGGGAAGAAGAAGGGAGTAATGGAATGAAAGGGAAGGGAAGAAAAGAGTGGGAAGAAGAAGGGAGTAATGAAAGGGAAGGGAAGAAAGAGGGAAGAAGAAGGAGTACGAAGGAAGGAAGAAAGGAAGAAGAAGGGAGTAATGGAATGAAAGGGAAGGGAAGAAAAGAGTGGGAAGAAGAAGGGAGTAATGGAAGGGAAGGGAAGAAAAGAGTGGGAAGAAGAAGGGAGTAATGGAAGGGAAGGGAAGAAAAGAGTGGGAAGAAGAAGGGAGTAATGGAAGGGAAGGGAAGGGAAGAAAAGAGTGGGAAGAAGAAGGAGTAATAATGAAAGGAAGGAAGAAAGAGGAAGAAGAAGAAGGAAGAAAAGAGGAAGAAGAAGGGAGTAATGGAAGGGAAGGGAAGGGAAGGGAAGAAAAGAGTGGGAAGAAGAAGGGAGTAATGTAATGGAAGGGAAGGGAAGGGAAGAAAAGAGTGGGAAGAAGAAGGGAGTAATGTAATGGAAGGGAAGGGAAGGGAAGAAAAGAGTGGGAAGAAGAAGGGAGTAATGGAATGAAGGAAGAAGGAAGGGAAGAAAAGAGTGGAAGAAGAAGGGAGTAATGGAATGAAAGGAAGGAAGGAAGGAAAGGAAGGAAGAAAGAGTGGGAAGAAGAAGGAGTAATGGAATGAAAGGAAGGGAAGAAAAGAGGGAAGAAGAAGGAGTAATGAAAGGAAGGAAGAAAAGAGTGGGAAGAAGAAGGAGTAATGGAAGGAAGGAAGGAAGAAAAGAGGGAAGAAGAAGGAGTAATGGAATGAAAGGAAGGAAGAAAGAGGAAGAAGAAGGGAGTAATGGAAGGGAAGGGAAGGGAAGAAAAGAGTGGGAAGTAGAAGGGAGTAATGGAAGGGAAGGGAAGGGAAGAAAAGAGTGAGAAGAAGAATAAAGTAATGGAATGAAAGGGAAGAGAAGAAAAGAGTGGGAAGAAGAAGGGAGTAATGGAAGGGAAGGAAGGAAGAAAAGAGGAGAAGAAGAATAAAGTAATGGAATGAAAGGGAAGGGAATAAAAGAGTGGGAATTAGAAGGGAGTAATGGAAGGGAAGGGAAGGGAAGAAAAGAGTGAGAAGAAGAATAAAGTAATGGAATGAAAGGAAGAAGAAGGAGAATGGAAGGAAGGAAGAAAGAGTGGGAAGAAGAAGGGAGTAATGGAATGAAAGGGAAGGGAAGAAAAGAGTGGGAAGAAGAAGGGAGTAATGGAATGAAAGGGAAGGGAAGAAAAGAGTGAGAAGAAGAATAAAGTAATGGAATGAAAGGGAAGAGAAGAAAAGAGTGGGAAGAAGAAGGGAGTAATGGAAGGGAAGGGAAGATAAGAGAGGGAATAAGAAGGGAGTAATGGAATGAAAGGAAGGAAGAAAAGAGGGAAGAAGAAGGAGAATGGAATGAAAGGAAGGGAAGAAAAGAGGAGAAGAAGAATAAAGTAATGGAATGAAAGGGAAGGGAAGAAAAGAGTGGGAAGAAAAGGAAGGAAGAGAAGAAAAGAGTGGGAAGAAGAAGGGAGTAATGTAATGGAAGGGAAGGGAAGGGAAGAAAAGAGTGGGAAGAAGAATAAAGTAATGGAATGAAAGGGAAGGGAAGAAAAGAGTGGGAAGAAGAAGGGAGTAATGGAATGAAAGGGAAGGGAAGAAAAGAGTGGGAAGAAGAATAAAGTAATGGAATGGAAGGGAAGGGAAGAAAAGAGTGGGAAGAAGAATAAAGTAATGTAATGGAAGGGAAGGGAAGGGAACAAGGGTGACAAGCAGTGGCAAAAGGAGTATTATTGTTTCTTGTGATGTTGCCTTGACCTGAGGGATCATAGTGGTGTGTCCTGCCGCTCTCATCACCTGTTGTGCTGACGAATACGATGATCAACTGTTACCTGTGCACTGGTTACCTGAGCAGCGACCTGGCGAAGTGACTGACAAACATACAAACAGGCATACAGGCAGATAAAAAAAAAAAGGATTCGTGATTGTTATTTCAAGAGTTCAACCGATGTGTGTATTTTCTCTATAATTTTATCTATTTTCCTTTCTCATATTTTCTTCCTATCCATCAGTTTTCTTTTTCCCTTCGTATCAGAGTGGCATGGAGTGTAGGTGTATACTAAGAATATAAATCACTCCGTTTTTGTATATTATCACTGTAATTTAATTTCCTTTCTCAAATATTTCCCTCTTATATTCCGGTTTTTCTCTTTCTTTTCCCTAGTATCAAAATGGCGTGGAGGCGTGTATCGAGGAAGTGGATCAGTCGGTTATTGTATGCTATCACTGTTATTTCATTTATTTTTCTCTCTCAAATATGTTCTTAGCCACCAGTTTTCTTTCTTTTTTTAATTTTCCTCCTTATCTGACTGGCGTGTAGGTGTGTATTGAGGATGTGGATCGCTCCGTTATTGTGTACTATTCCTGTAATTTAACTTATTTTCCTTTCTCAAATATTTTCTTCCTAGCCACCAGTTTCTCTTATTTTTCATCTTTTTTTTTTCGTATCAAGGTGGCCAGGCGTGTAGGTGTGTACTGAGGATGTGAATTGCTCCGTTATTGTATACTATCACTTTTTTACGAGGCTTTCATCCGCCATTATTTCCAAACTAACAATACATCGAGGGCTTCAATCTTTACACACCTGCACACACCTTAACACGCCTCAGGGACTCCCCCTCCCTCTCTCTCCTTCCCTAAAGCCACGGTCCCGTTGCCACTGTACCCAACCAAAAATATTCGTCGCCCAGGGTCCCAATGCCAACCACCGATACACAAATATTATTCAGTGACCCAGTGCGATTGTGTGTGTGTGCATGTGCGATTGTGTGTGTGTGTGTTCCCCGGCAGAAGTTACCGTAAGCTCAAAAGCCCTCGGCATACACGCACGGGACCTTCCTGATAAGCCTTTTTTTATGTCGCTTTCCCGTTGGTGGCGTCGTCGCAGGAGTGTACACAAGGACATCGAACCTTCCATTAATACTCCGTTTTTTTTTTTTATCTTCCTGGCGTTCCGGTTGTCACTATCGCAGCCAGGTAACAGTATGCGCGGCCACAGTTCGAATCCCAGCCCCGCGGTAGAGCGAGTTTCTCTATTTTCAGTTGACTTCCTTCCTCCCGGCCGAATGTTGATTTATCAGGTGTCAGTCTAAGTTATCGTCGGCGTACCCTGCAGGAGGCGTGTGGCCCACTGCCCTGCCCCGCCCTGCCCTGCCCTGTTATAGCGGACCTCTGCCACTCCACCTCCTGCTCAGGGCGTCCACGATAGCAGATGCAGTAGGAGTAGAAGTAGGAGTAGGAGTAGTAATAGTTGTAGTGGTAGTAGTAGAAGGAGTAGTAGTTTTAGTAGTTGTAGTGGTAATAGTAGTAGCAGTTGTAGTAGTGGTAGTAGTAGTAATAGTGGTGGTGGTGGTGGTGGTGCATAGTAGTAATAATAACAGCAGAAAAGTAAAAATAATACATCTCTAGCATCTTTTTTTTCGGAACTAACAAACGTCACAACCAAACCCCATTTCTTAGCCACCCCCTCCCACCCACACATGCACACACACTTACCCCCCCCACACACACACTACCTCCCCACACACTACCTCCTCCCTACTCCCCCTTACACACCAGGTTTAATCTAAAAATATCTTGTCACACACACACACACACACACGCGCGCGCGCCGCTAACTGTGTCCTTGTCACCTCCAGAACAGACACCAGGAAGCCAAACCAGTGTGTCCGCCGCCTCGTTATGTTTGCTTGGCCAATATTTTATCGTGTCATCAGCTAACGTTTGGATTGTTTTTATGGTGCCGGTGTTTTTTTGAGGATAATAATTGTGTTGCTTAAACAGATGATAGCTGGCAGTGTTTGCGTGTGTTGCATAATGAAAACAGGGAGGGGGGAGAGGGGAGCGGTCACACACGTACACGCACACGCACACGCACACACACACACACACACACACACACACACACACACACACACACACACACACACACACACACACACACCACTAACACATATCCTTTCAGCCGTGGGTCCTTCTCACCATCATCACCTGGACGTGTTTGTTTCTCTCACCCCCAGACCTTCACACCAGACCAAGACCCTCCGTCCCTTCCTGCCTTCTTTCCTTTTCCTTCCCGCCTCTCTTCTTTCCCCTCCCTCCCTCCTCTCGTTTCCTTCCTCCGCTTTATAATCTTTCCCTCCGTCTCACTATTTTTTTTCTTTTCTTTTTTCTTCCTTCATTTTCTTACTACTTTCTTCTTTTGCAGTTCATCTTTTTCTCCATTCTTCTTTTCATCAGCTTCCCTTCATTGCTTCTTTTTTCCTTCAGTTTTTCCTCCTACTTTTCTCCTCTTCATCCTTAATAAGCTTCTTCATCCCTCCCTCCTTTCCTATTTCCTTATCTGCCTTATTCTGTTTCCCTTTTTCCTTCCTTCCCTCCCTCTCTCCCACATCTCTCTCTTCCGTCTTCCTCCTCATTTCCAGTTTCTCTCCTACGCTGCCGCTCCTCTTCCTCTCTCCCTTTTTTCCTCCCTCACGCGACCAATTGGAAAATCAAAAGACTTCCAAATCTTCGGAAATGTACTGGAACTGCTTTTCTTTCTTTCTCTTTGCCTTCCTTCTTTTTCTTCCCTTGACCCAATCGGTGAAGGTAATGTCTGTTAGTGTCTGTTGAGGCTTCCGGGTGTTGTTGGTCTTGGTGTCTGTGTGCGGCGGGGAGTGTCGCAGCTCGCTGTGCTGTGTTGGGTGTCCGTCGTAGTGGTGGGAGGTGGGGGAAGGTGTCTCTGTGTACTGCGCCGGTAGTCACACTGCTGCAGGAATGGGAGTCAGCTTTGGTATTGTGATTGCTGTGAGATCACCATTGTCTTGGGATCAGGCGGGTTTATTTTCCCTCATGTCGATGGTTTACCCGTGGCTGCCGCCTTGTTTCCAGAGTATTGTTTGAGCCTACACAGAGTTTGCACAGCGTCTTGGTGTGGCTGCAGTGCGTATCGAACAAGCGTAAGGTAATTTGTTTTACTGACTCACTTTTTTTTTTAAGTGAGCATTACTGAACTACAAATCGATAGGAGTTTTGATATTATCAGATCAGATCCAATCTGACCCGTCTGATGTTTTCATGTATATATTTTGCAATAAGTTTGATGTAATTTTAGATTGTTTACGCTAATCACCTGTGAGAACAAGTATTTATAAGCTCTTAAAATATCATACTTATGAATTTTGACATAATTATTGTTGGTACCTTTTTCCTTTGCCATTCAATAAACATTTTACCTGTTGTCAAAACAGTTACATAGTGTTAGGTGTTTGCTTAACAGATACACTTTGTATTATGATGAGTAAAGAGTCTTCCCTAAATGGTTTCCGTTCCTTTGTTTCACTGCGTCTGATTGTGTAGGTAAAGCTTCTTGTGTTTTGTCTTGAAAGAATGCACGATACTTGACTAATAAATTTAAATCAAATTTTATTTAAGTCAATACAAACGTTTTTTGGTCTTTCTTTGACGTTTGATCGTATTAGCAGCGCCGCTATGATAACTGTACCGAGGCTGTGGCGGTCACCCTGGCGGCGCGGCGGGCAGCTCTCCCCGAGTACCGACATATTCGACAGGTAGAAAACGACTGCAGGGTGGTGGCGTTGCCATGAGATATTTGCTGTAACTTGGAAGATCATTGATTTTTTTTCTGCGTGTGAAGAATAACTTACAAAAAAACGTATTATTCCTGTTAGTTGCAGAATAAAATTATAATCGAACCAGAAACTAGTAATGGAAAAATGACATTCGATTTTAGGTACTGAACCCATTGTTATGTCACTCTCCACAAAAAAAACCTATGATCTATAAAACGAAATTAACAAAATACTGCGAAAAGCCCAACGCCTTTCGGTGAGAACTCGACAAATGGTCAGACAAAGAGGAAATGGAGGAGAGGCGTGAGGAGATAAAAGAGGTGAGAGTTTGAGGATATTGTGATAGCGGAGAGAAGCAAAGACCAGCCACATGAAAGTCATCTCGTGACTCGTGAAGCGGAGTGGTGTTACGGAGGGTGAAAGGGGGGAGGGGGCAGACCTAGTACGCTGTGGGGTCATGAAGGGAAGAAAGAGAGGGTAAAGGTACGAAATACAGGTGGCAGACTTCTACAAAACAAGCATCCTTAGAATATTACCTCAATAACCACATAAACCATTGAAATGGGTACATGAAACTATCCAAGAGTATATCAGACACTTCTTAAAACATTATGGCTAACTTCCTGTCCCTTATCCCCCTCCAGGAACGACTCCCTGCACCAGTGGGTGAAAGAGCTGCGGATACTGTGCGAGGCGGAGTGCATGAACACCCTCCAGTCCAAGTCCCTGCCCGGAGACCCCGCCCGCCCCCCCGCCTCCTCCCCGCCCACGGTCCGCCACGCCGTCAGAGCCATCCAGCGCCGAGCCCACGCCGTTTCCACCGAGTTCGCCAGACTGTGCCAGTGAGTACCCGCTAATGTGTTGCTTTGTATTGTCACTGATGCTGGGTGAGTACTGTGGATAAGGTGCGAATGTCTTGTGTTGTGGTCTAGATGTGGTCATGGGGTAGGATACTATTGTGGTTGTGGTGTGGCTGTGGGGTATGTCAATTACTAGATGTGGTGTTACGGTATGGAGCGGCTACGCTTGACACAGGTGACACCCTCTCCCTTCAGGCGTCTGGAGTGGCTGGAGCTGACGCAGGTGCCTCCGTTGGCCGAGTCTCTGGTGGAGCACATCAATACCTTCCTGAGGGACTACACCACCCAGTGGGCGGCCGCCGACCCCGACCTGCAGCCCCAGGTAAGTGTCGGCCTAGGGGCACGGAGAAAGGGGTGGTGAAGGAGGGGTTGGGGAAGGCTGGGTGGCTGTGTTTGTAGTGGCGATGGTGGTGGTAATGTAGGTACCTTTATGGTGTAGTATAGCATCGGGTGTGTGAGTAATCATCAGCACCATCACCATCATCAGCAGCAGCACCACCATCGTAACTCTCCTTCCTTCCACCAGTCGTCGTTGAGCCGCCAGAGTAAAGTGATCCGACAAATCTGCGAGAGGATGATGGAGGTTTGCACCGGTGATCACGACGACCTTGACCGCGACACGACCTGCCAGGTGGTGCAAGTGGTGACAGCGCTGGGCCACGCCTTCACCAAGCTAGTCGACCTTATGCTGAGCCGCGAGATCAGGGTGAGGAAGATGTTCATTTGGGGAATGATGAGTCACTTTGATAATCCAACCTGTTTGTGTAACTACATACAAGGAACAAAAAGAATAAGTACCAAGAATGTAAAATAAATTGAAGAAAAAAAGCCTTGCAGATGAAAAAATAATAATCCGCAATTTACGATCATACTTTAAGAGGAATATACCGCGAGTCTGTACATGGAGAGAGAACAAAGTAAAAAATGTTTAAATTTTTTTTTTCTTCTGAGTAGTATATGATAATTCCTAAGCATGTTTGTTTACACGCAATACATTGGAGTGAGGCGGGAGTGCTGCGCCACACTGAGCATGTGTTCCTGCAGGAGATGGTGCGGGTGCTGGAGGAGCCCGGCAGCAGGGCGGGGGTGCGGCTGGTGGTGTCTCACCTGACCGCGCTCGGGGTCGAGGGCGGCCACATCTGTCGCCTCATAGCGAGTCTGGGAGGAGTGCGAGGACTTCTGGACGTGTGTCTGGAGCCGCGGCTGCGTCAGTGCCGCAGCGATGCCTTGCGGGCCCTGGCAACAGTGTGCTGCGTAGTGGAGGGCATCGCGGAGCTGGACAAGGTAACAAATTCGCCTTTCTTATACCAGTCGTATTCGTAAAATGTGCATTGTCTTTTTTTTGTTATTTTACGCAGAATTTAACTCACAGAAAGAGATTTTTATATGGAATTTTAATTTCTATACAATAATTGCACACCTGCCACGAGGAGTTAATCTGTTCCTGCGAGACGCTGATCAGTTTTTGTCTCGCCAAGGCTGGCGGCGTGGAGGTGGTGACGGAGGTGCTGTGCGACACGGAGTGCCCAGAGGAGGAGCGTAGTGAGGCCGCCGGCGTGTTGGCGCAGATCACGTCCCCGTGGGTGGAGAACACCCACCGCCTCGCCGCCCTCCACACCCACCTCGCACCCATCGTCGCCGCTCTCACTGGTTAGTAAAGTGCGAGCAAACGTTACGAGCTTAAAAGGCTTAAAACAATATAAGAGAAAAATATAAAAGCTTGTTGACTGACCTTTCAAACATTCAAGATTTATTTAGCGTACTAACACCCAGCTCCGGTCCTCACAGACTTAGCCAAGTACACACTCACGCCGGAGATCTTCCTGCTCGCCTCGGCAGCCCTGGCGAACCTCACTTTCTTGGACGGGGGCTGCGTGGAGGCCATGAGGACGGCCGGCACCGCCCGTGTCTTGCTACGGGCAGCCCAGGATAATCCCAATCTCTCTATCTTCACTAAGGACCAGGTCAGTCCACTTTACACACCCCATCTTCACACACTCACAGCAGTACAAGAAGATTGTTGCTTTCTTGAGGCTTGGCACCTGTCAGGGGCTTGCTCGGCGAAACTAAATTTTTTATTCTCTTTCAGATTGCGACAGTGTTGGCCAATTTGGTGGGGTCAAAGGAGGTGGCCGAGGAGGTGGTGGAGGGTGGCGGTGTGGCGGTGCTGCTGGCTCTACTCAACACCCGCCCCGCCCCCACCCACCGCCTGCCCGAGGTGGCCACGGCGGAGCGCGTCCAGCAGAAGTCGGCCATCGCCCTCTCCAGGTGAGGAGCACACGGGATGGCTTGGCTAGCTCAGTAAAGTACTGCCTCTGTATACGCACACACACACACACACACACACACACACACACACACACACACACACTCGGCCAGTATTTTTACTAAGTGTCCCTCCAACAGGCTGTGTCGCGAGGCGTCGGTGGCGCGCCAGGTGGCCAAGCAGGGCGGCGCGGAGCGGCTGGTGCAGCTCTGCAAGGACGAGCGCGAGAGGAACCACAGTGACGCCGTCCTCGTGGCCTGTCTGGTGAGTCCTTGGCGCCCTCGCGTGGGGGCGGGTCACGCTGTGGCCCGTAACGGGCGGCAAAGGGGTGGCCGTGGCTGACCTGCCGCGCCGGGCCGATCATAAATAGGGCTTTAACTATCTGTTGAGGGCACTTTACAGCACCAGCTTGGCTCTTGTAGTCAGGTGTTAAATCGTGTTCTTAATGTTTAACACTTGTGCTTAATGTCAACATTCACTTGACTCTTGTGTGGGACAAGCTCTCAAAAACTGTGTCTCCTGCAGGCGGCGCTGCGCAAGATGTCCTCGTCGCTGGGAGCCGAGGGGCTGCAGGGCATCGATGCGGCGGAGCTGGTGGAGCCGCGGCTGCTCGACTCCTTCCTCATCTACTCCTCGCGGCAGGAAAGCTTTGTGTGACCCAGTCTGCAGCTGAAGGGTTATTAGCTTTAAGGCTGAACTTACTTAGTATTGATTCCCTGTATTATTATCGTAGCCCTTGAAGGTGTTTGTCAACAGACGAGTGTGATGCAATGTTATTGATGACCATGAAAATACATAATCTCTGTGAAACACTAGCGTCGAGACAGCTCGATAAACACACACACACACACACACACACACACACACACACACACACACACACACACACACACACACACACACCTGTTGTCATACCCTCCTTTTAAACCAATGGAAAGCATGATTGACAAGTGTCGTTCTTGAGTATCGGTACTGCTAATGACGATAATGTGCTATTATGACCATTGACGATCGTGACGTTCAGCGTGACTGCTCAAGTTCCCCGCTGCAGGAGTGTGAGGGCTGCGGGGCCACGACTCGGCGCCCTTGCTGTGGCACAAGCCGTCTAGTGCTGGTGGGAGAGTGCAAGGCCGAACTCCAGTGAGTGTCTGGAAAACTTTTATTTTGCCCGTACGAACAATATGGTGTGACGAGTGACCCGTTTCACCGCTCCGCCCTCCTGGCCTCGCAGCCTTCCCTCGTCATGTGTACAAGGCGGCTGGTGAGGTTAATTTACTGATAAAAACTTGCAGATACAATAATAGCGTGTACATTAATGCCGTGTGGCTGGGCTGTTCCGAAGCGTCTGAAAACCTGTGTATATACCTGGCGAGCGATGTTTATGCGAGTTGATTAGTGAGTTCACCTGTCCTTACCTGTCAAGACTCCTGTAAGCGGACCCTCACCTAGTCAGACCCCAGAACCAAATATAGTCGTAGAGGTGTCTTTCTGTACAGCAATATATTTTTTCGAATAAATCTTACATGTTTTCCTGTTTTTTATACACCCAAACCTTTGTTGTTTTACATATTCAGTTTTTGGAGGGTGTGTATTTATGTATTCATCTTTATAAGTTGTGGGGTTGGAGGGTAAGACGAACTATCAACAATCTTAACAAGCACTCAAGTACGTGGAATTAATTTTAGCGCCAGTGTCAAAAAAAAAAAAAATGTACCTTGCCCGTGTCATATAATAATTATACTTTTTTTTATGTAAAGATGATGGGTGTTAGATTCTATAAGCATGTATTCCCATAGTCTTGACACTCCTGGATCACTTTACTTAACGGTGGAGACTGTCAAAAAATATCACGAGCAGCGAAACGAACTAGTGACAGCATTGAGTGAGGTCAGGTTGGCAGCCCTGTTTTATATTTCCATCAGCTTATCAGTCTTATAGTTCTTCCTTATATGTATCAATGTTTACGTTACGATGAATGGAGACATAGGAGTAAGTAAAAAAAATGACTTACTGCAAGAAAACACCTACATATGAGTGACGGACAACACGCATCAGTCATGTTGGCACCCGTGCTGGCTAGCCTGGGGGGGCCATCACTTTGCCCCGGCCCGGAGTGAGTGAGGGACGTGACCTCTGTGTCGATGTTATCCGCGGACGAGGACAAAGTGTGAGGTTCCTGAGTATTCCTGATGACCCAGAAGGTGTCGTGAGGGCGTGCAGCAGAGGACTGAGGCTGCGGGAGAGGTGATGAAGGAGATAATCTTGTGTTCATTGAAGAGTAACCAACCACCGCCGCCTCATGGACAGTGACGTAAGTGGCCGCGTCATTAGGAGCCCAGTAAGTGATTAATTAGTATATGTGGCTTTATTTTCTTATGTTTCTTATTTATGTGTTATTTGCATGTTGATAGTGATGTGCGAACCGTCTTTATATGTTTTAAGGGTCTTGGTAAGGGAATAATTGGTCTGTGGGCGTGTGTGACTCAATGGTCGTTGAGTTGTCGTGGCTTGACCCACTGGTTAGGAAGGGTTTTATGGCGTACTTAATAGCCATCGTTGTATTCCTTTAGTGCCGTGTGTGTATATGGCAAGACGAAGGTTTTTTCCAGAGTGGGATGACGTAAAGGATGCAGTTTATTGGTGTTCAAACCGTTTAACAACCGTTTAGCCAACAAACTAATTATCGTTACCACAAAGACCTCTAAGTAACGAGCCGCGCGGTAGTTGGTTGGCTCGTTTGATTAATGAAGTGTCGGGTTGTACTTTTTTTTTGTTTCCTCGGCTAGATGTCCTTGGTAGTGTGTGTGTGTGTTGACTTGGTAGTGTGTGTGTGTGTGTGTGTGTGTGTGTTGACCGTGAGCGGCAGGAACAACACAGCACAACCACACGGCACCGTTTTCATAGACCCTTTATGTATATACGAGTTTGACAAGATCAGCCAGCCCACCAGTCAGTCAGTCAGTTAGCCAGTCAGCGGCGTGGCGTGGTCATGTCCTTTTATTTATATTCCCATTCAGAGATCTGCGTGGCCTGTTTTTGCTCTCCTTTGTTTTTGGTCAAGGTATCTCAGAGTAAGCATCAGCATCTAATGGAGTCTGCCCTTTTATGTTTCCCGTCCAAGCTCCAGCTGGTGTACATGGTGGTGATGGTGCGTGTTGTGTTTCCGCTAAGATCAATCCAGAAAACTTGCCTTCTCCCCCCCTCCCCCCCCCTCCCCCCGTGTGTGTGTGGGTGAACTGCATCGTTTTTTTTAATTAAGAGAACTCATTTTACGTCTTGTCTTTCCACGTTTATCTTTTCCTTGTTCTTTTAATCAGTGCCTAACGTTTTCCTTCACGCCTGGGTTTGAAGTGTTTTCGTGTTAGTTTATAAATTCGTTGAAATACGTAACGCTTATTTTAATATGACAATTAGTTCGTTTTGAGTTTGTTCTTGCCCCATTTTCCTTTTCTTATTATTGCTTGCTGTCCTTGTTATACTCCACGCCAACTGGAAGTGTTTTTTTTATATATTTATTTGTAGCCGATGTGAAGTGTAATGACGCGTTAAAATGCCGAACGACCACTAAGGTAATCGGTTGTCACAGCCACTAACACTCCCCGTCACCTCCCTCGCCGCTCCCTCCCCCTCTTTGTTCCTCCCCCTATCTTCCCGTGCTCCACCTTGCCTCCTCCCTTCTCTCGCCCTCCCCTCCTCCCCTCTCCCCCACCTCCATACTCTCCCTCCTACTCCCATCCGCATCACTGCATCTCCTCTCTCCTCCAACCCTCCCCTCCCTGTCTCTTATTACCTCCATGCTCGCCACACTTCCCGACCCTTTGCCTCCTGCCTCTCAGTCGTCACAAAACTCATTCATCGAAACAAGACTGTGATATGGATCATGATAAATATGGCGTGTGTGTGTGTGTGTGTGTGTGTGTGTGTGCGTTCGCGACATCGTGCCCGTATAAAAAATCTTATTTTGGCTCAGAGATGATTAATACGAAGGTGTAAACAACCACACCTGGACAGCACCAACCACTTTCTTTTACCCTTGGCGTCGCGAAGGGTGAGCAACACAAACCCTCCATCGGGCGGTGCAGCTGGACGACGCATTCATCCCAAAACAAACTCGATCACTATTCCCACCTCGACCCCCACCCCTACCACCCCCACCCCTACTCCTATCCCTACCTCCACCCCCACCCTCACCACCACCACCCTCTAACTGCCTCAGCTCCCCGGTGGGTCATTAATTGCCTTTACGTTTGATTGTGCTTACTCTGATTGCATTTGCATTAGAATAAAGAACACAACCCCCAGTATGGATTTGTATCGGTGTGTGTGTGTGTGTGTGTGTGTGTGTGTGTGTGTGTGTGTGTGTGTGTGTGTGTGTGTGTGTATCGCTTTAAAGGGTTCAAGGTGGTATTGTGACTTCCGATCAGTTGAACATCCATTTTTAAGTTTCTTTTGCGTATCTAAGTCTCCAAGCTTCATTTTTGTCATTCTCTTTCATCCTCTGGCAATCTCAAGAAGGACCTGATTATCCAGTCCTTCGTTTTGAGGGACTTACCATAAAATTCGTTGAATCTTGAATATGAATCCCCTGAGACAGGAGCTAGTACTATCGTTTTATACATTTTTTCTCAATTTACTGCTCTGTTATGGCTTAAAGTTACTCATTGCCAAACTGTACCCTTCGTCGTGGATGTTTTTTTCTAAGTTTAGGAGGAAATATAAGTTCAATAATTTGTTTTAGTAAAATTAGTTTCCTTAGAAGATCAACATAGAGTAAGGGAAAGGAAACACAGTAGATAGGTTTAAGATGTTTCTTCTAAAATATATTTACACTTATGTCACAACATGTGGAATGTACAGGCGCTATAAACAAGAATGGTGATATTTGGTTCAGATCCATGACTAGTAGTGGCAGGGGCCGCGGGGCCGCCGCGGCGATACCCATCATCATCATCGTCGTCATCATTCATCATCTTTCTCATTAACAAAATATAAAACTTTATAAAACAGACATTTAAAGTTCTATGAAAAGGAACACAAGAAACAACATAGTGTGTATACCTATGGAATGTTTTGTATCATTGAAAGAACACACTCAGGAAAGAAAGACGCTCAACCACATTCACACACAAGCATTCGTGCTTTCGAACTTGGTGCTCAAAATGACGAAACTCACAAACAGATCAAGAAAACCTGTTCATGAATCTTCTAGAATAGACAGTAATGAAGGAAGGAAAGGCGTTAGAAGGGTTAGGATACGATGCTAAAACTTGTCTCTACATAAAGCTTTGTTTTTGTATTGATGTTGAAAAAGGCGTCTCCATGCTGGTCAAGGACACACTAGGCTGAGGTGTAGCGGTGGGTGGTCGGTTACAATTGACCCGCCAAGCGAGTCCCTGTGATGATCCTCCGTCGAGTCGGAGGTCAGGGATCACCTGGCAGGTTGGTCACTCTATTTTCCTCTACACGTAACTCTCCTGCCGCGAGGAGTAGATGAGGAAGGAGTCGAGCAGCCGCGGCTCCACCAGCTCCGCCGCATCGATGCCCTGCAACCCCTCTTCGCCCAGCGACGAGGACATCTTGCGCAGCGCCGCCTGCAGGAGACACAAGTCTTTGAGAGGATATCCCACACAAGAGTCAAGTGAATGTTGACATTAAGCACAAGTGTTAAACATTAAGAACACGATTTAACACCTGACTACAAGAGCCGAGCTGGTGCTGTAAATTGCCTTCAACAGATAGTTAAAACCCTATTTATGATCGGCCCGGCGCGGCAGGTTAGCCACGGCCACGGCCAGCCCTTCGCGTACTCCGCCCCAAGTGAAGGCGCTAAAGACTCACCAGACAGGCCACGAGGACGGCGTCACTGTGGTTCCTCTCGCGCTCGTCCTTGCAGAGCTGCACCAGCCGCTCCGCGCCCCCCTGCTTGGCCACCTGACGCGCCACCGACGCCTCGCGACACAGCCTGTTGAAGGGACACTTAGTTAAGGCACTGGCCGAGTGTGTGTGTGTGTGTGTGTGTGTGTGTGTGTGTGTGCATACACAAAAGCAGTATCTCACTGCGCTAGCCAAGCCATCCCGAGCGCTCCCTCACCTGGAGAGGGCGATGGCCGACTTCTGCTGGACGCGCTCCGCCGTGGCCACCTCGGGCAGGCGGTGGGTGGGGGCGGGGCGGGTGTTGAGCAGCGCCAGCAGGACCGCCACACCGTCGCCCTCCACCACCTCCGCGGCCGCTTCCTTCGACCCCGCCAGGTTGGCCAACACCGTCGCGATCTGAACAACAGTAAGGAAAAAGAATTAGAGCTTCGATGCACGACACGGAAAGATTTCAATTTGAAGAAAATTTATACTGGTTTTCGCGTCATATTGTGTATGTGTTGCTTCGTGATGTTAAGGTTGCACTGACCTGGTCTTTGGTGAAGATGGAGACGTTGGGGTTATCGTGGGCAGCCCTTAGCAGGACGCGGGCGGTGCCGGCCGTCCTCATGGCCTCCACGCAGCCGCCGTCCAGGAAGGTGAGGTTGGCCATGGCCGCTGCGGCGAGCAGGAAGATCTCCGCCGAGCGTGTCCACCTCGCGAGATCTGTTTGAATTGGTTACGGTGTCGGTGAGATGGAACGAGTTGTCGCGGTGTTGTAGGGGAAGGAAGGCAGGTGGCCAGGCTCAGGCCCACCAACACAGATAACGAAAAAGTCGTCTAGGAAATATTGTAGTAAAAGATTCAGCGTTCGAAGTAAATGCATTTTTCATATATTTGTTAATGTAACGACACATATCGTGCAGTAAACTACACTAAACTTACATAAAGTATTTTTAGATGATGGGCGGACCATTTTGTTTTTGCTAGACGACACGTGTGTGCACTGTGCCCTTCACCTGCCCTCAGGCAAAAAAAAAAAGATGTAACGTACCAGTGAGGGCGGAGACGATGGGTGCGAGGTGTGTGTCGAGGGCGGTAAGGCGGTGGGTGTTCTCCACCCACGGGGACGTGATCTGCGCCAGCACGCCGGCAGCTTCGCTGCGCTCCTCCTCGGTACATTCTGCGTCGCACAGCACCTCCGCCACCACCTCCACGCCGCCAGCCTTGGGTGGAGAGAATCAAAGTGGTAAGCACGTGGAGGGAGTTGATGGCCGCTGGACCATGTAACAACGAGCAAGAGAAAAATTTTGTTTCACATTCATTAAATTCACCTTCTCGAGCTCCACAATGCCCTCCACCACGCAGCACACGGTGGCCAGCGCCCTCAGAGCCGCCACACGCACCCGCCTGAGCCGCGGCTCCAGACACACGCTGAGCAGGCCCCTCACGCCCCCGAGGCGTGCGATGAGGCGGCAGATGTGTCCGCCGTCCACACCGAGAGCTGTGAGGTGCGACACAGAAGACTTCACGTCCTCCTCCCGAGTTTCCTCTAGTAGCCGCACCACCACCTGGCGGAGACACACCTATGCATTACACATTCTGGCCTCGCACCGTGATGGACGGGCAGGAGTGGAAATGGATCAAAACAGATTAGCGTAACTTTTTAGTCACTCACCCTGATCTCGCGGCTCAGCATGAGGTCAACCAGCTTGGTGAAGGCGTGGCCCAGCGCCGTCACCACCTGCACCACCTGTCGGGTCGTGTCGCGGTCAAGGTCGTCGTGGTCGCCGGTGCAAACCTCCATCAGTCTCTCGCAGATTTGTCGGATGACTTTACTCTGGCGACTCAGCGACGACTGGTAGAAGGAAGGAAGTTACGGCGTTGATGATGGTGCTCATGATAATGATATTGGTTATGATAACACATACACGATTCTTCACCTTCACCACCATCGCCACTGGTAACAGCCACCCAACCCCACTCCTTTCCCAGTGCCCCGAGGCCAACACTTACCTGGGGCTGCAGGTCGGGGTCGGCTGCCGCCCACTGGGTGGTGTAGTCCTTTAGGAAGGTGTTGATGTGTTCCACCAGAGACTCGGCCAACGGAGGCACCTGCGTCAGCTCCAGCCACTCCAGACGCCTGAAGGGAGAGGTTGTCAATTGTGTCCACCGTAACATTTAACAACACAGCACAACACACTCCAGAGTCACACCCCAACCCCAGCATTAACACTCCAGATCCCTGAAGGAAGAGTGTTGCATGTGTTCTCCTTAACAATGAACCCCACCTCACCATAGCCACAAAAATAACATACCCTTCTGCCACCTCGACACATGGCAGCCATAGTGACACTCTACATTCCAGGCACACCACAACTCTAACCCACCAGACTCCATTCACTCCCCCAAAAGCAACACGCACCCAGTTGTCCCCACTGTCTCCTCACAGCCACAATAACAAAACGGAACATTAGCAAGCACTCACTGGCACAGTCTGGCGAACTCGGTGGAGACGGCGTGGGCGCGGCGCTGGATGGCTCTTACTGCGTGGCGGGCCGTGGGCGGTGGTGGGGCGGGGTGGCAGGTGAGGTCTCCGGGCAGGGACTTGGACTGGAGGGTGTTCATGCACTCTGCCTCATACAACGTCCGGAGCTCTTTCAGCCAGTGACTCACGGATCCATTTCTGCAGAGAGAAGCGCAACACATGAAAGCAAGTTCGACAGGCAGATAATTTAACGCTCAGTGGCAGCGCTAGAGCCGTTTGGGAACTGTGTGTGGTAAAATTTAATTACTTGGGGGACTCCTACTACACTATTTTGTTTAGAATATAATGCGCGAGTAAAGACGAAACTACAATGTAACGAAGAAATAAAAGGCTCATCGGGGATCTCCATAATGGCCTCACGACTTTGTTTTCTCTTCGTTTTCCACGTTGACTCATTTGGACGGAACTGAACTGACGTGGAGGAGTTTCGAGCACACATCCCGTTAGGCGCATTCATGGTAGTGACTCGTATCTTCCCCACTTGAGCCTCGTCCCCCGCATCGCATTGTATTTTGGCCAACTCAGCAGTAAAACCTTGGGAATCATTAGCCACACACGAACACACACACACACACACACACACACACACACACACACACACACACACACACACACACACACACACACACACACACACATCCCTCCCTAAGGCTGACTGGCTGAGTGCGTAAACTGGTAGAATTATACGTATAACTTGGGTTCGAATCGATGCTCTGCTTATCTCCCACCCATCAATAAAGTCAGAGAGGAGGAGGTACTTTTAGACCCCCAAAATCCACGCCACCTCGTCCATTGGGAGACTACGAGGCTCTTGAGAAACGTAAGACAAGAACATAAGGAGTCTGCAAGAGCCTGGTGAGTCTATGCAAGGACGCTCCTGTGAATCTAACCCCACATGAAGAAACATAAGGAGTCTGCAAGAGGCCATGATGTCTATGCAAGGCAGCTCCTGTAAACCTAACCCCACATGAACACCAATAGGTAGAATGTAAAAAGGACCCAGGTGTTTTTATTCCTTCCTAAGCGTTGCCTCGTGCACCTGATCATCCCAAGTGAACCCTCGTCGATGCAATCAGCGGGGCAAGACAATTTCCATATGTTTTCTGCCCTGACACTTTCATTACCGGATAAGTAGCGTTAATTGTAACCGAACATGCGTTTTGATGTATCTGCCTAGTCAATCATCTGTTAATTTCGTGTGTCCTTCGCTGGGAGAGAGAGAGAGAGAGAGAGAGAGAGAGAGACGTATACATACATACAGACAGACAGAGACAGGCAGACAGACAGACAAAGACATACACGCAAGGCCGAGCAGAGACAGACAGAAACAAAGTTAAACAGAGACAGACAGACAAACAAAACCATAGAACAGACAGATGCGCGGGCACAAACAGACACAACGACAGCTAGATAGATCCAAACAGACAGAAACGGACAGACATTCACAACAAAACCCTTAAGACCAGCAAACCGTTTTTCCTATACATTTCTTTCTTTCTTGTACAAAACGTGTCTGAAAGGGAAAAAAAAATCATGTAGGAAGGTGTTTTAATTGAAAGTTTTATCAAGGCGAGAAGTACCACTACCACCATGGCCTTGCCCCAGGTGGTAGTAGTGGTGGTGCTGGTGGTGGTGGTGTTGATGGTGAGAAGCTTAGTACCACCCATCTCGTCTTTTTTATGTGTGTGTGTGTTTGTGTGTGGTAACAAGACAAACTTAATGGCTGGGAGACGCGTGTTTTTTCCGTCCTCACCATTACCACCACACCACCATTACCACCAACATCATTACCACCACCATCACCACCACCACCAACATCACCATTAGCCCCCTCCTACCCTCCCTCCCTCCTTCTGTGCGACCTTCAGTTTTTTTCTTTCTTTCTTTCTCTCTCTCCCCACCTTTTGTTAATTGGCACCTACGTTCATTTTTATATGTTTAGTGAGCCGGGCGGGTGTGTGTTCCTAAGTACATTCCTCTCGGCTAATGATCTTCTTGTGTTCATGCTTCGGGTTTTGTGTTACTCTAGTTTGCTTCTTTTTCTTTTTAACCTTTTTTTCTTCATGATCAGCAGATTTTTCTTCTTGTTCTTGTTCTTCTTTCTTTTGTTTTTGTTCCTGTTCCTGTTTTTGTAGTTGTTCTTCTTCTTCCTCCTCCTCTTCTTTCTTCTTCTTCTTCTTCCTCGTCTTTGTCTTCTTCTTCTTCGTCTTCTTCTTCTTCTTCTTCTTCTTCTTCTTCTTCTTCGTCTTCTTCTTCTTCTTCTTCTTCTTCTTCTTCTTCTTCTTCTTCTTCTTCTTCTTCTTCGTCTTCTTTTTCTTCATTTAGTAGTGTTTGGTCTTATTCTTCCTCTTCTTCCTTCTTCATTTTATTCTTTCCTATTTTCCCTCTTCTTCACGTTGTATTTGTATAATTTATTTAACCTGTAATATACCTAGAATCGTCTACATACATTAATTTCTTTGTCATTTCTAGCGTCGTGGTATTAACTAGACGAATCCTGCACTGGTAACTATTATTGTATTTCTCTTCTTTTTCTTCATCGCCATCGTCTTGAAGGATGTGCTTAGACTAATGGACACTTACTTAACACATTACTTGTTTGCACTGAAGGACACTTAAGCTCCTATACTTGAGTCTGAGTCATCTCCATCCTCTAATGCGCTTATTTATATTCGAGTTTTCTTTAGTTTGAATTCTACGCTCTTAAAGATGCCATACCTCCATGCTTACTGATTATGTGTATCTTTACCAGGTACGTGTTTTGTGTGCTATGTTGTCGAGGACTGAGGCTAAACTTTATTATATTTGTATGTTTACGATGTTTACGACGTGGCTACTGTGCAATGTGTTTTTTTTTTGTGTTTTTTTTTTCCTTGCACGCATTATCTTAGTCTGTTTACGTTTGTCCGACGCCTACACCCACTCCAAGCCTACAGACAGACACGCCTATTCCTCCCGCCTTCCCCTGCTTGCTTACTCCTTTCCTCCTCTGTCTCCCTGCTTCCATTCTGCTCCTCCTCTTCCTCTTACTCCTTTTCTCAACCCTAAAAATCCTCTCCTTCCTTCTTCTCTTCCCTTTTTCCTATCACTTCACTCCTCACTTCTTGCTTCTACTCCTCCCTCTCCTCCTTCTCCTCCTCCTCCTCCTTTCCTTCTTTCTTGCACCTCGAAATCTCCTTCCCTGTCCACTTTTTTCCTACCCCGTCACTTCTTGCTCCTCTTCCTGCACCTCCTCCTCCTCCTTTCCTCTACCCTCGAAACCACCTTTATCCTATCCCTACCCTATCACTCCTCGTCTCCTGCTCCTATTTCTGCGTCTCTACTCAGGCTCATCCATCTTTACTCGGCGAAGGAAGAGGAAGAGGAGGAGGAGGAGGAGGAGGAGGAGGAGGAGGAGGAGGAGAGGCAGATACTTATTACCTTCCTCTGCTTCTATCATGCTCCTCCATTTCTTCCTTTCCTTCCGTCCTCTGCCTTGAAGTACTTTCCATCCTTCTCTTTCCTATATCCTTCCACATCTCTCTTCACTTCCTGCTCCTATTTCTACGTCTCTTCTCAGGTGGCGAAGGAGGAGGAGGGGGGGAAGTAGAAGGAAGAGTAGTAGTAGGAGGCGAGGTAGGGGCTTGTCGCTGGGGGTTCACGGGCGCAAAGGGCGGGACGGGAAGGCGGGTTTGCTCAGCCCTGTGAGTGATGGCAAGCTTCCCCCTGCATTTGCATGGGCGAGTGTGTCGGTAACGTGGGTAGTGAGAGGCTGCCCGACTGACTTACGAGGGAGGGAGGGACGGGGGGACGGACGGAGGGTCTTGGTTTTGTGCAGGGGGTCAGTGGAGGAAGGGAGGGAGGGTGCAGGAAGGGAAGAGCGAAGGACGTACGTAAGAAGTAACGGGGGTATGGTGTTAGCTGAAGGGTAAGCAAGGGAGGAAGGCCAGTGGGGAGGTGATGAGGTGGTAGCTGTGGTGTAGTAGTAGTAGTAGTAGTAGTAGTAGTAGTACAGAATTAAGGTTAATGTTCGTGCGTTGTTGATAGTGATGTCGGTTGGAATGATGATGATGATGATGACGATGATGGTGATGATGGTGATGACAGGCCGCAGCATCAGTGGAGAGATAGGGCCGTGGGAATGTATGGAGAGGACCTATAATTACTGTCCCCATCTCCTTTTCGTCCTCCTCCTCCTCTTCCTCTTCCCATAGCTAAGGAATAAGGGCGCCAAGGCCACTCCCAGCACCCTCGCCCCTCGCCACGCCTGAAGGAGGGGCCGAAGGGCGCGTCCGTGTAAGGAAGCTGAGCGTAAATACGAAGAGTTACCGCGCTGTAATTTTGGGACATTCTTACTTTTTATTCGTGTTGTGAATGAGTGAGGGAGCGGCGGCGGTGGGGACGAGGGGTAGAGGTGGTGGTAATGGTGGTGGTGGTGGTGGTGATATAGAGATGGTGGGAGTTAAGAGAGAGAGTGACGGTGGTGGTGAATGATGGAGGTGGTGAAGATGGTGACGATAGTGATGGTGATGGGGATGGGGATTGTATTAGAAAAAAATGGGAATGAAATCGTAGGGAAAGAACACACACACACACACACACACACACACACACACACACACACACACACCTCCCCACAACCCCTTCCAAGCTATGCACATTGGGGGTCAGGAAAAAGCTATGACACATCCATCGAACTCAATTTAAGTCGAAAATCATAATACTAACCATGCCAAAAGACGCCCTAAGCACCACCCACCCTCCCCACGATCCTGCTGCCCAGCCTTGCCTATCAGTCAGTGTGGCCAGGCAGCGTAGCGTCTTATCGGGTGACAATTAAATCGAGATGACACAGACTCAGGACGGACGAAAAGTAAAAAAGGAAATTGGATAAGTAAAGGAGGAGGTAAAGTTTTAAAGAATGAAGAGGATAAAGGGTAGAACAGACGTGAGGCGCTTGGAACTTTTTTTCCTCTTATGTGTTGCTTCATATTCCTGCCTAGTCATCTTTTTTACTTTCTTTTTTATCGTCATTTCTAAGTAGAGTTAAGATAAAGTAGAATAGATGAAAGATGACCTCGCCTCCTCTTTCTTTATTTCTACTTATTCTTTCAACTTCGTCTTTTTTTTATTTTCTACTTTTCTACTTCTTTCAACTTCGTCCTTTTTTATTTTCTACTTTTCTACTTCTTTCAACTTCGTCCTTTTTTTATTTTCTACTTTTCTATTCCTCATTCTCTTTTCCTCATGGCTTTCTTCTCCTCTCTTGTGGCAATTTTCTTCGTTGATTATCCTTCTAATGCGCTCCTTCCTTTCTTCATCTTTCTACTCTTTGCGTCCTTGTTCCTCCTCTTCCCTAACATTATTCTGCCTTCCCTCTCCTCTTCGTTCCTCCTCCTTATCATAATTTGTTTCTCCTTCTCCTTACATTCTTCTTCCCTCCTTCTTATCCTCTTCGTTCCTCCTTCTCATTATCATTTGTTTCTCCTCCTTACATTCTTCATCCTTCCTATTTCTCCTCTTCGTTCCTCCTCCTCGTCATCATTTGTTTCTCCTTCTCCTCACATTCTTCTTCCCTCCTTCTTATCCTCCCTGTTCCTCCTCATCATCATCATCATTTGTTTTTCCTCCTTATATTCTTCTTCCTCCCTCTTCTCTTCGTTCCTCCTCCTCCTCATTTATTTTTCCTCTTCCTTACATTCTTCTTCCTTCCTTCTTATCCTCCCTCCCGTTCCTCCTCTACATCATCATTCGCTCCTCCAAATCTTCATCATTCTCTTCTGTTTTTTTTTCTCTCTCTCTCTCACTGTCTCGTCCTCCTCCTCCCCTCACACCTCACACGCTCCCACCATAAACTTCACCTTTAATTAATAGCCAGACCCCAACAAAAAGCTCGATAATATATAAGTATATGTGTATAAAATTGAATAACACGCTGGGTACACGCCGACGCCTGTCCTCCACGGTGAATCATGGAGCCTCATCATTTATTTCCACTGGGAATCTGATAGTGTGTCAACCCCTCCTTCCCCCCCTCTCCCTTTCCCCCTCTTCCTTCTGTCTTTCTCTTCTTCGCCTCATCTCACACCTCTACTGGCTATCCCTCCTCTTTAACCTTCCTTCAGTGTCTCTCTCTATTAATATCTCCTCCCTCTACCTCCCTTTTTATCTCTTACTTTCCTCTTTTTGCTTTCCTTTGGTCTTTTCCTTCTTCTTCCCTCCTCAGTCTTGCTACACACTTCTCCTTACCTCCACCTCTTCCTCCTTCTTCTCCCTCTCAAATTTTCTCTCTAAACATTATCCCGTACCCTCTTACCCACTTCTCTCTTCTCGCGTATTCTTTCTCCTCCTCTCCACTTACCCCTTCTTCTTCTCTCCTCCTCCTCCTCCTCCTCCTCCTCCTCCCAATATTTCTTTTGTTTCTTTGATCTTTTATTTGTTTCCATCTAACGTTTTTTATGTCTCTTCCTTCCTCCATTCTTCCCTCTTTTCATATTTTCTTTTCTTTTTTCTTTCCTCTCATCTTCCTTCCTTACTCCTGTCTTCCTTTCTTTTTCTCCGTCCTTTTATTCTACCTCTTTTCCTTTTTGTTCCTTCCCACCTTCCTCTCCCCATCCTTTCCTTCAATCCTTTCTCCCTTTTGCCGTTTCTCCCTTTCATTTCGTCCCTCCTTTTCTCATTTTCTTGCCTCAGTTTCTTTCTTTTTCCCTTCCTTTCCTTTCGTCCTTCCTCATTCTCCCTCTTCCTATCCTCGCCTTCTATCCCTTCCTTCCTGTCTTCTTCTTTTCCTTCCTATTCCTTCTTCAGTTTCTTTCTCCTTCCCTGTCATATCTCCGTCCTTCCTCACTCTCCCTCTTCCTATCCTCGCCTTCTATCCCTTCCTCCCTTTCTTTCTATCTTCCTTTCTATTCCTTCCTCAGTTTCTTTCACCCTCCCTTCCTTTTCCTTCCGTCTTTCCCCACTCTCCCTTTTTCTATCCTCGCTTTCTATCCCTTCCTCCCTTCCTTCCTCTCTCCCTTTCTATCCCTTCCTCAGTTTCTTTCTCCTTCCCTGTCTTTCTTCCTTCCTCACTCTCCCTCTTCCTACCCTCGCCTTCAATCCCTTCCTCCTTTCCTTCCTGTTTTTTTCTTTTCCTTCCTATACCTTCCCACAGTTTCTTTCTCTTTCCCTGTCTTTCCTTCCGTCCTTCCTCACTCTCCCTCTTCCTATCCTCGCCTTCTATCCCTTCCTTCCTTCCTTCCTTCCTCTCCTCCTTTCTATTCCTTCCCTGCCTTTCTTTCCGTCCTTCCTCACTCTTCTCTTCCTATCCTCGCCTTCTATCCCTCCTCCCTCCCTTCCTTCCTCCCTCCTCCTGGCCACTCCTGTTGCTGGCTGGCTGCAGTATTCAGATCTCCAACTTGAGCGAAACTGAATCCTCGCGTGTGTTTGTGTGTCTGGCCGCGCCCTGTTATCCCACGCCGCACCCACGACGTGTCCTTCTGCGCCGGCCGAGGAGTCTTTCTTTCTTGGTTCTGGGCTGTCTGCTTCCATTTGTGAGGCAGCGAGACCTTAAATTTTTTTTTACTTTATTTTTATATTTGTGTGTGTGTGTGTGTGTGTGTGTGTGTGTGTGTGTGTGTGTGTGTGTGTGTGTGTGCAGGAGGAGAGATAAAAAAGGTAGATAATGTAAAGAGATTGTAAGAATAGTAAGAAGAAGAGGAGGAGGAGGATGCAAAAGATAAAAATATAGAAAATGAAAGGAAATCAGTTGAAAAGGGAAAAAAGAATACAACAATAGTCTGGTGGATGGATTTTCGAACCGTAATAAGGATGGGAAAAAGACATAGATAGTTAGACATAGATAGACAGATTGATAGATAAAAAGATAGGTAGAAAGAAAGAGAGGAGAGAAAAGAAGAGAACGAAAGAGAAGAGAAGAGAAGAGAAGAGAAGAGAAGAGAACGAAAGAGAAAAGAAGAGGAGAGAAGAGAAGAGAAGATAACGAAAGAAAAGAGACAAAGACAGCGAGAGAGAGAGAGAGAGTGTGTGTGTGTGTGTGTGTGTGTGTCGTTGCAACCCTCCTGCGTCCCTCGAACCCTCTGCCACCATGACATGAAACTCTTCAGCCCCGCCGTGAGTCTCTCCTCGACCTTGAGCCTCGGAGCGGTCAGGGTCGTCGACGTAACACTCGGGACGCCTCGTAGACATGCCGGGACGCGATTGGGAGGCTGGAGGCGACGTGTAGCACCTTGGATTGGCGAGGCCGCGGGCAAAGTCTGGTAGTATTCCTTCCTGCTCATTATATCTGTTTTTACTGCAGCTTATCATGGTTTGTCTTATTATAGTCTTTTCTCCCCGTAATATATCTTTGTTTTTACTTGAGTTTATTTCTGTTTCTCTTTTCGTGGTCGTTTTTCTTCCTTATATATCTCTATCTCCACTCCAGTTTATTATTTTTCTTTTTATATTGTAGTCTTCGTAGTCTTTCATCCTCACTGTATATGTTTTTTTTATTCCAGTTTGTTATTGTTTCTTTTACTTCTGCATCGTTATCTCCTACTCCTGTACGTTTCTTCTCTCTTTTAGCATTATATAGTTAGTCATCCTTTTGTCCTTTTCCTTCTTACCCGTATCTCTTTTGTTTTATGTTACGTTGTGTTATTTCAGATTACTTTTCCCTTCTCTCTCTATGAAGTATACACTCATTCGTCTTCGTTCTAACCTATATCAGTCTCTCTCATTCTTATTCAGCATTATAGTGTCCTCTTCCTGCTTCTTTTCCTCCTCCGTTCAAATCCCTCCTCATCCTTCTCCTCTCCACCCTTCGCTTTATGTCCCGTGGGTTATGCCAGGTGCGAGGGCGAGGTCCCAAAACTTTCAATTAGAGGCGCCGCTCGCATTCCACAGTAGCCCAGGAAATGGAGGCGGCACTTTCCTTCTCGTGATGTCCCGCCGCCGGCCACGACTTTTTGTCCTCAGATTCGACGATGGTGGTGGGTGGGCAGGGAGACGCGGCCCGGCAGGCGTGGGGGGAGATCGACAGGTGACCCAGGTGGTTGCTAGGTGTGCCGGCGGGGGAATCAAGGTGAGGAGGCGTTGAGGGTTGAGGCGACAGATGGTGCGGTGTGGAGAGGTTGGCGACGGACGGTGGAGAGGCGGATGTGGTTAGGCAAATACTCAGGTGGTCAGGTAGGAGGTAGATTGATGAGTGACAGGTGAATAGGAGGAGGGATTAATGGCTGTCACTTATCTAGAGAGAGAGAGAGGGGATGAGTAAATAGATACCACTACAAGCGAGGTCAAAGGTCAGCCATCTCTCAAGAGGATCGAGGCTGAGGTAGTGAGACGGAGGTCGAGGGGTCGGCGTGAAGGTGGTCCGCGTCCTTGAGTGAGAGGCAGAGGCCGCGGGCGAGGTGGCAACTTAGGCCTGAGGCAGCGAAGGGCGGGCGGCTGGCGGGGCAGGAAGTGATAACCGGGAAACACGGGGAAGGAACGCCTCGAAACATGCAACACAGAACATACCAGAAGCTAAAACCGTGGTCCTGGAGGCTTAGGAATGTGGTGCCGAGGAATGAGAGTAATTAGAAGGGGGCGCAAGGGCCGGATGAAGGTTATAGAGGCGTGGAAAGCAAGACGGATGGCGACATAACCACCGCCGCCTCTCACTCAAGCCGCCCGTAACCTCTGACCCTGATCACTACCCTCACGCGGGAGGTGTAGTCGCGCCCGCTGGGTCACGCCGAGTCGGAGGTCTAAGTAAGCCACGGCGCCCTGATGAAGACGATCCCGGAGAAAGTGAAGGCGCGGGGGTCAGGGATCCGCGCTGGAGCATCGGACCGGAACGCCTCCTTGAGTAAACACGTCTTATAAAACATTGGTCATGGCTTAATGGGCGGCTTTCACCTGCCCGTCTTGTCACCTGTAGCCCAAGGTTTTAGGGAGTCATTGCAAGCATCGCTATCGCCCATCGTTGTGCTATTTCTCGCCTTAGAAATATTTGTATTCAGTTGAGTGTACAGACTCAGGCTCGTGGGCATATGTTCGCACGCACGTACACACACACGCGTGCATTCACACACACACACACACACACACACACACACACACACACACACACACACACACATATCTGTTATAGGTAATTATATAAAGAAGGATGATTTGTGTGTTCGTGTGCGTGCGTGTGTGTGTGTGTGTGTGTGTGTGTGTGTGTGTGTGTGTGTGTGTGTGTGTGTGTGTGTGTGTGGGGGTGTGTGTGTGTGTACATATGTGTATGTGTATGTGTGTGTTTCTCTCTTTCTCAGTGAGATTACTCTCTCTCTCTCTCTCTCTCTCTCTCTCTCTCTCTCTCTCTCTCTCTCTCTCTCTCTCTCTCTCTCTCTCTCTCTCTCTCTCTCTCTCTCTCTCTCTCTCTCTCTCTCTCTCTCTCTCTCTCTCTCTCTCTCATCACAAACTAATTACACATTATTTTTCTCATCTCTTGGCTCGTCTCCAACACCTGTTCATCCTCACTCCCCTTTCCCTCCTCTCCTCTGCTCCTCCTCTCCTTCCTTCTTTGCCCTTCCTTCTCTCTCCTCCACTCCTCGTGACCTGAAGCTGCTGGGAATCTGAGGGTCAAGGCCACACACTTTTCCCCACCTCACTCCCCCTCCTTCTCCTCCACTTCTTTCACCTCTTCTTCACTCCCTCCTCGCTTGCCCTGCAGACTCGATTAAGTGATACTGGTAGCAACAGGTTGACTTTTAGCGCCTGGAATCTGAGGATGCTGCTTTGGGCTGCTGCGAAGTGGTGGTGGTACTTGATGGTGTTGGTATTGGGGTTTGTGGGGTTGGTATTGGTGAAGTTGTTGTTGGTGGTGTAAGTGGTAGGATTAGTTGAGAAATTGCGCCTACACGTTGCTTGGAGTGGTGGTGTGTTTAATGACTGTGTTGTAGCTCCTGAACTTCGATTAGTAGGATGGGTTGCTTGGGGTTAATGGGAAGGAATGTGATGGCAGAATGGATTGTGCTGATTGGGGTTGATGTTCGTTTTATGGGGGTATGTCTTAGCGAATCCTGATGCCGGTTTCCTACCTAACCGATAAATAGGTGTTGTTTGTGTTAAGAGTTACAGGATTGTGGATTGGGGTGAGGGTAAGGAATAGTAGCTGATGATGATGGTGGTGGTGGTGAGTAATGAGTGAGTGGTGAAGAAAGGTATTGATTACGAGTGTTTGCCCTGATCTTTTTTCCTCTGGACGAGACGAGTGCGAGAAGCCAAGTTTTTTCCTCTCCGTTTAATCGTGAGTGAGATCTTGGCCACAGGTGATTGTAAGTGGCTTCAGGTGATTAGCAGGTGACGGGTTAGGGCCATTGAGTGGAGTGTTCCATTAAGGATTATCAAAACGGCGGCGAGATGAGCAGATCAGACTGTTTTATTGGCGGGGAGCGTGACTCGACGGATTCTGCGGCCGTAAAGACTAGTCAGGCCTGCCCCCGAGTGACTGGTGGCCGGGGATTAGGCATGGACCGTGCACACCGCGGCGACACACAGGGGCGCGAGGCTTTATCCTGCTCCAGACGGCACATCGGAGGCAAACTTAAACGTTCCGGAGCGGCGCAGAGCAACAGCTGATTGGCTCTTGTTTGCCTGCCCCGGGCCACCTCGTCAGCGCCCGAATCAACAGGAGGAGAAGGAGGAAGAGAGGAGGAGGTGGTGGTGGTGGAGGACAAGGAATCGCCTGAAGCTAATGATGGAACGTCCCAAAGTTCACTGCACCGCCTTCCTCACTCCCTCACACACCCACGTCAGGCAAGGCAGCTCCCTCCGTAGATCATGGTGGTGGTGGTTGTGGTAATGGTGTTTGTAATTTGGTCAAGGGTTAGTGATGGTTGTTATGGTGGAGTGTTTTAATGATGGTTAATTGATAGGGCTGAGTAATTTGTTAGACAGGGGAGGTGTATGTTCGGGGTGGTGATGGTGGAGGTTGTACTTGATATATAAAAGTGGAACAGGAGAGAGGATGAAGGTTTATGGCATTGGTTGAATGGGAGTTGATTTTCTTTTGTTTATTTATTCTCATCTTCTTGCCTCTTCTCTCTCATTGTTATTCTTCGTTATCATCTTCTTTCCTCCTCCTCCTCCTCCTCCTCCTCTTCCTTCAATGCAAGTAGTGAAGCTCATTATAAACCAGACCAAACAGCGCCTACGTTTTGTGCCCATTGTTGTCTCTACAATGGAATACCTGGCTGGAAAGGAGGAGGAGGAGGAGGAGGAGGACAAGGACAAGGAGTAGGAGGAGGAGGACGAGGAGAAGGACAAGGAGTAGGAGGAGGAGGAGGAGGAAGAGGAGGAGCTGAAGGAGAAGGAGAAGGATGAGGGAGAAGAGGAGGGAGGGGGAGCAGGCTTAAAGAAAGGTGGATAAGAAAGAAGAAATGAGGAGAAAAGGGGAAGAAAGAAGTAATTTGAAAAGGTGAAGGACAGATAGACAGGAGAAAGGAATTACCAAAAGGGAAAGAGAACGAACTTACCCACCTAGAAGGATCATGGGAAAAGAAGCAACGTCTACGAGAATCCCCCCCCCAAAAAAAAGAGAAGGAAAGAACGAAAACTAATGAAAAAATAAATAAAGACGGGCCTTTCTCAGTTAACTTTCTTTTCTGTTACATGAATCACACGTTTTCTTTCCGTAATTAATATAGAATCACCGTTACCTGATGGAGAAAAAGGTATGGTATGAGTAAGTATAAGTATGATGAGCCGCACAGAATATATATATCACCTTAGCAATCCTTCCCTTGGTTGGCCACTGCCTTCACTCATATACTGTGACTACTGCGTGGTTAGAATTATAATATAGAGTAGAAATTTCGTTGATCTCAGAGTATGTATGACTGATTCTAAACGTTTATCAGTTCGTTTTTAGAATCGCTTTTCACACCTTGATCGCATTCCTGTTAAATCTTATCCAACTTATCGTTTCTCTGGATGAACTCAACACCGCCCCTCCTGCTCTCCTTCCCCCTCTCTATCTCTATCTATCTCAACCTCCTTCTCTATCCCTCTTCAACTCTATCTTTCCTCCTCCCAACCTCCTCTCTGTCCATCTACTGTACCTCTTTCTCTCTTATCCACCCCTTCTCAATCTCCCTCTCTCTCCCTCCTCAACTCTATCCCTCCTCCTCCTCTCCCCTCAATCTTTATCCCTCCTCCTCCCCTCCCCTCAATCTCTATCCTTCTATCTTTTTTCTCTCTTATCCATCCCTTCTCAATCTCCCGCTCTCCTCCTCCTCCTCCGCCTCCTCTCTCTATCCATCTCTCTCTTTCCTTCTCATCCATCCCTCCTCGCTCAGCCCTGACTTACGTACTCAAATTCTATCTCGTCGTTATTCACGCAGCGCGGCGCATAGTTAAACAATTGCCGTACGTGTCGTGGCTGGGGAACTAGATCAGGTTGGAGGAGGCTTAACGTTTTACCAGTGCCAGAAGAGCCGCGCAGAATATATATATCACCTTAGCAATCGTTCCCTTGGTTGCCCACTGCCATTGACTCATTTACTGTGACTGCTGCACGGTTAGAATTATAATATAGAGTAGAAATTTCGTCGATCTCACAGTATGTACGTTTCTAGTCTGAATTCACGTTCCTGGCTATAAAAAAAATTAAAAAAACCATACTGATCACAAAAATACGTATAAATTATAATTCATGACTCACGTTTCTATGTTGAGGGGTTTAAAAGAACTTGAATTTATGTTTTTGGCTCTAAAAATAATACAGAGAGATCCCAAAATACGTATAAATTATCCATGAATCACGTGTCTTACAACATATGCTCGAAGGTTAAGAAAGAGGATTAAAGACGAGTGCATTGAGCCTTAAAACCTTCGACACTGGCACAGCTAATGAACGTATTTATCACAGTGAAAAAAACGAGTGTAATTGAACCTATGCATACCAGATGAAGCGAAGGGCTGTTAGTGCGTGTGAGTGTGTGATAAGGTGAGGAATGGTTAATGTGTGTGTGTGTGTGTGTGTGTGTGTGTGTGTGTGTGTGTGTGTGTATAATCCGACGAGGGCCTGTAAGTTTGTGTGTTATGAAGTGAGAAGTTGCTAGTGTGTTTTAAAGTACATAGGTGTTATTATTAGTGTGTGTAATGAGGTGGGAATATGTAAGTATAAGTATGATGAGGTGAGAACCCGTTAGTGTGACTGTGAGATGAGATGAGTGTGAGCGAGATGTATGTGTGAGTGTGTGAGTGTGAGTGAATGTATGATGAAATAAGAACCTGTTAATATGTTTATGTGATACCTGTAATGAAAGTGAAAGTCCCGGTAAATGACAGAAGAGACTGGTTGGTAGGTAAAGGTTTCCGAGGGTGACTGAATGGACGGATCACTCAGCGCTGCACTTTTTCCCTGCACTAAAGTCACTGGAGCAGCCTCGATGTGTAGTGGAGCGTTATGTGTTGTTTCTGACGCGGACCGTGACGAGGTATGGGCCACCAGTACCCCGATGACGCAGTTGTGGCGGCGTGACCAGATCTGAGGTTATTTTTTTCTCTGTCGTCACTCGAGTATGATTCTTAAGGGCGTGGCCGCAGCTGTTGATGAGTGAGTGAGACAGTTATTTTCTCGGGAGTTCGGGGAAATTTTAAGTGATGAAATGAAAGTGCAACAGCGGAAATATTTTGAGGGTGAATAAGCTCGGGAAAAGTAGCACTGAAGAAGGTTGGTAGGTTGGTTTCTTCACAGCTTGACTTGGGTGGAAAAAAAGATGAAAGTGTGATAAATTTGTTAATGTTACGCTTTCTTGTAAGTAAATTGGAACTTAAATGTTGGAGACGAAACATTTAAGACTCACATTAGAAACGCCCTCTTAAGATTTTACTAATTCTTCTGAACCTTGGTAAAATAGATGCAATACGCGTTTTACTGAGGAGCGTTGACGATAAAAAGATGTAGAAGTGGTTGTTCATTATCTATGGCTTGTTAAGCCTAAAAATCAAGCCCTGGGGAAGAAAATAATAATCACGAACTATTTCTATGCCACACCATCAATGACAGGCAAGTGAAAACGTCTATATTCCTTTGTCTTCGCATGGGTACTATAGTAATCATCATAATCATCAGCAATTTAAATCATGCAAAAGGAACGGCGTGGTAATGTGAAGGCTGTCCGTCACACATACATCCAGAACCGTCACACTGCGCCACACAAACACGCGTAACTCATTCACATACCACCGGCGTCACGAGGCGTCTATAATGGTAATTCCGGGAACCATTAGACCCAGCGATATTTTTTTTCTTCGCAGCCTTGACGATAAAAAAAGAGAGGTACAAATATGGTGGACGCAAATGCATGATCAAGGCTAATATTTTTTTTCGGTGATGTTTTTTTTATTCTCTCGCCACCTTGACACCTCCCCCCCCCCCTTGGAAAAAAACACACACATTAGGGTTAACGTAAAGGTAGGATCAGCGTCATCATTGGTATTAGCATTATCTATTCTGTGATAATTTTCTTCCTCCCCTCTCAGACCCTCCCCTCCCTGACCCTCCCCCCACTGGCCCTCCCCTCACTGGCCCTCCCCTCTCAGACCCTCCCCTTCCTGGCCCTCCCCTCCCTGGCCCTCCCCTCCCTGGCCCTCCCCTCCCTGGCCCTCCCTCTCAGACCCTCCCTTCCGGGCCCTGACCATCCGTGGCCCTCAGCTCTGAGACCCTCCCCTCCCTGGCCCTCCCCTCCCTGACCCGCCCCTCCCTGGCCCTCCCTTCCATGACCCCCCCCCTCCCTGACCATCCCCACTGGAAAAATAAAGCGTTCAGTGTAAGCAAACGACAAACAATTATCGCTTTCTTATCTACGATTTCTCCAATGATTTTTTTCTTCAGCTCCACGTTTACATTAAAAAATAAATCAAATATGGCGGACACGAATAATACCATCAGTGCATCCCTTCTTTTCTCTCTCTCTCTCTCTCTCTCTCTCTCTCTCTCTCTCTCTCTCTCTCTCTCTCTCTCTCTCTCTCTCTCTCTCTCTCTCTCTCTCTCTCTCTCTCTCTCTCTCTCTCTCTCTCTCTCTCTCTCTCTCTCTCTCTCTCTCTCTCACACACACACACACACACACACACACACACACACACACACACACACACACACACACTATCTCTCTATCTACCCCACATTCCCCTTCGTCAGGCAGCCTTGAGATGTATCGGCAAAGTCAATAATGTCTCAGGTGTTTATACGTCCTTGGGGCCACAACACCCGCGACAGGCCAAACGCTGAGTCGTGTGACGGGAGGCGAGGACACAACAACGAGGTGCATGTCGAGAGGGGGGAAGGGGGAGAAGGGGAGCTGAGGGAAGGAATGCAGTGGGAAGGGTGATGGGGGAAGGAGTGCTGAGGGAAGGACAGCAGTGGGAAAGGGTGATGGAGAGGTGCAGAGAGAATGGGTGATAGAGGAAGGGCTGTTTTTGGGAAAGGTAAAGGGAAACGGGGATGAAGGAATGTGTGGTAGAGGTAAGGGAGGTGTTGAGGGTAGGGGTGATGGAGGAAGGGGTACTAAAGGAAGGGGTGTTGTAGGAAAGGGTGAAGGGAAAAGGGGATGAAGGGATGGGCACTAGAGGAAGACATGCCAAGGAGGACAGGCTAAGGGAAGGGAGGTTAGGGAAAGGTCTACTGAGGGAAATGGTGGCTAATGGGAAGGGAGGAGGGAAAGGAAGGAGGGTGAAGGAAAGAGAGAGAAGGGGCTGAGAAAGGAGAGGAATTTAAGGAATGGAAACGAATGGGTAAACAAGAGAAAGGTTAAGTGAAGCTGAATCGAATTGAGGAATGCAAAAGGAACGGGAGAAGAAGGAAAGAAAGATTAAAAGGAATGGAAGAATGAAGGTGTGGATAGAGTTGTGCATGGGTAGAAGGCCTAAGAGAGGAATAATGAGAAAAGAGAGAGAGAGAGAGAGAGAGAGAGAGAGAGAGAGAGAGAGAGAGAGAGTATATACAGTCGATGATATCAGCTGTCTTTTTTTTCGTACAGTGATTCAGCTAAAAGGAATCTTGGAGAGAATATGAACCCCATCGCTGCATCACGACTACATGCTAACAAGCCGTGAAGAATATGTGAAAAAGTGCGTAGATGAATTACAAAAAAAATATATAAATGCATCGGAGAAAACCTGGAAGATGACGAAACAGTAATAATTAATTCTTGCATTCGGATATTTATGTTCTCGTCGTGACGCGGCGTTTATTAATCTAATAACTTAAACTCGGAGGAAAAAAATACTGAACAAAATATGCCGAGATAAAAAAAAAAGCACAATTCGTTCCACGTCAGGTCTGTTTATAAATTCATATCTCCCTTAAGGAGCAGATGTGTGGCGGCCATTTATTTTCCTTAACGAATCAACGGGTCGTTAATATTTTTGCAGCCTCACCCCTCCCGCCCAATACTCGCAAGGCAGAGTCAAGTGTTTGCTGCGTGTATCTGAACCAGGAAAACTTTATAAAGAGCAAGTGTATTAGAGGGTTTATGAGTCCTGACAACAGCTGTGCACGCCTTTCAAAGACTAACTTTTATTTTCTTATTTAAGGGCTTATAAATTCATAAGAGGAAACAGGAAAATACAAGTAGGTTAGTGCAATTTTCTTCCCGGAAAATGAACAAATCATATTCTTGTTTGTTTTCTTATATAAATGCATAATCATATTAGCAGTTTGTTGTTTTCAGCGATAGCGTTTCATTTACTAACGAATCTGAATGAGAACGTTACATGTTCTTCTTTGTATTTCGGGGTAAAAAAAAAATGTTCCCGTAAACAAGATGTGTTCAAAATAATGTCTACATATACTACAATTATTGCTTTCATCGCGAGTAAACTATTATTTACCAAGGAAGGTTAATAAGCGTTATTCACTTTGCTATGGATTAAGTTATCATCACAGGCGCGTTTCGCTGCCTTGTAGGGGATGACATGATTATATAATTTTCATTGGCTACGGTAACCTGCAGGACCCTACTCATGCCCGGCAGCCCACGCAGGGGACGCGGAGGGGGCGGAGGGTAAGGAGAGGGTGCCGGGCATAACTCTTCTCCTCAATGGGTCAATTCCAGGGCCGAAAATGTTACAAGTCTTTCGGAGGTTTAGGGTCAGAGTTCGTATAGTGAAAGCTACACACTGACCTCTATGGGGCGGGCGGGATCCTTCGTGATTACGGATTCGTTCCGCATCATCGGGAGCCATCGCGCCCCGCCGTGAAATTGGGGAAAAAATGTCTTTATGACCATTTATTGCGAGTAAATATTCCCATCGCGTCGTCAGCTGCCTCCTGTCGCAGGGACGAGGCACGCAGGGCGACGAGAAGCCCGAGGAGGAGGTAATACGGGAGATGAACACACACACACACACACACACACACACACACACACACACACACACACACACACACACACACACACACACACACACACTCACAAATCATACAGAAATAGACATATCAGCTTAGCAACAAAGAGACAAACACAAAGAACAGACAGGCCCAACAGTTTCAATTAATGATAAACGAACGAGGCACTGAATTGACTGTTATTATGCATGTGCAGTGTGTGTGTGGGGAGGGGGGGAGAGAGGGGAGGAAAGGGAATGCAGGTGAAGGGAAAACAATGCATGATCACACACCCGTTCCTTATACACACACACACACACACACGCACACACACACACACACACACACACACACACACACACACACACACACACACACACTTCCGCCTTCACCTCTGCTAACACGAGTCATTACTTTGATTACGTTTACAGCCGCCTCCTCGTCGCCGCTCATTCATCTGCGAGACATAAACTGGATAAGTGAGAGATGTGCGCTCCTCCCTCCCTACTTGTGGTCCATTCTCTCTCTCTCTCTCTCTCTCTCTCTCTCTCTCTCTCTCTCTCTCTCTCTCTCTCTCTCTCTCTCTCTCTCTCTCTCTCTCTCTCTCTCTCTCTCTCTCTCTCTCTCTCTCTCTCTCATTTCTTTTATATCGCTTTCTGCTGTCATTAATTTTATATTCCTTAAGTGGAAGTTCCGTGTGTGTGTGTGTGTGTGTGTGTGTGTGTGTGTGTGTGTGTGTGTGTGTGTGTGTGTGTGTTTGGATTTGCCTGAATGAAAAAAAAAATCAATAAATGAGAAAAGACTTTGAATAATTTGAAACATCACTTGCAGCATACATAGCAAAATATACATAAACCTTCTTGCAAAATATTATATGAACGAAAGAACACGAAGATATATATAGGCTTTCACGGAGAGAAGGAGGAGGAGAAGAAGGAGGAGGAGGAAGATGCTAGGAAAGGAAGGACGGAAGTAAGGAGAGAGAGAGAGGGAGGAAGGAAAGAGAGAGAGGGAGGGAGGGAGGGAGGTGGTGACAGACTGAGGTAATAGCAGTTCTCAGGGACGACACAATGCATAAGGAGGAGTTGCGGACATCCTTCTTCCCTCCTACATCCTCCTTCCTGCATGTCTTTCCGCCTCCGCTCACACACACACGCACACGCACACGCACACACACACACACACACACACACACACACACACACACACACACACACACACACACACACACACACTCCCCTCCCCTTCTTCTCCTCTCCCCGCCCCCAGAATTGCCCATTGAAGAGCAGTCGTCGTTTCCTTTTGTTCGGGGTAATCCGTCTGTCAGAAGCTTGCTAAGACCTCCGAAGGGAACACTTGAGGACTATGCCGGCGTGGAAAATTAACTTAAACGCCGCCAGATGAGCGTGGAGAATACCTGAGAGCCTGCGACACTGATGATTCCAGTTAGACGTGGACGAACTACCTGAGCCGCGAATTTAGACACGGGCACAGTTGCCAGATTATCGTACTCAGAGCCGCGTATTTACCGGTTTCTGGCCCATAACTGTTGCCAAGAAACACCAATAATTAACCATTTAAACGTTAACCATATATGAAGGCAGCTATTTGGGTGATGAAAGCAGTTTTTGGGTCGGAAAGCGGCAAACATAAGAGGCAGAGTACGACAATCTTACAACGTTGGACATGGGAGGTGTTTGTGTGTGTTTGTATTATATGTGTGTAGCACGTAAACGGAAATAGATATGTAAACAGAAAGAGAGAGCCTTCTCATTTCTCGATTTAATCACCTTCGGATCCTCCCTGATTAAAAATGACGCAAGCACACCCTATTTATACAGACTCTAGCGGTGCCTTGAGGAATGTCGTTGCTCTTAGGGAGTATATCGTTCCTTTAAAACACTCGTCCGCCCTTCCCTTATCTCGCGGCCTCAGAATTCGCCCCATAACTTCTAATATAACAACCTTCCCTTTCTCTCTTCTTCCTCTTCCTTAGCAAGCTCTTCATATAGCACCTTTACCCTTCCTCCACTCTGTAACTTCAAAACACTCCATCACAACCTCATCACTACCCCATAAACGTCTCCCTTTCTCTCTCCCTCCCCACACACAACATTCACCCCTACACCCCCATGGCCCTATCACACCCCTTTTACACCCCCAACACAGCGCCCTTCCTTTTCTTTTCTCTCTCATCTCTCCCACTCTTCTTTCGCCCTCCTCTTCCTCTCCACTCCTTGCCGCTCCATCCACCAACCCAACCAGCGCCCTTTCTTGCCCTCTGCCTTCACCCAGCTCAGTGCCTTTCCCGCCCTGCACCCGCCACCTCACCGCCCCGCCACCCTCCTCTGGGCTCCTCCCGCTGTGATGACGGGGTGTGACAAGGGTCCTTCCTGTGCGGGTCACGAGGGGCGCCACAGGGAAGGAGGAACAGGAGGAAGAGGAGGAGGAGGAGGAGGAGGAGCTGCATTTATAGTTTACCGGGTCACGCTATGGTCAAAACTGTGTGCTTGTCGTGTCGTGTGTGTGTGTGTGTGTGTGTGTGTGTGTGTGTGTGTGTGTGAGAGAGAGAGAGAGAGAGAGAGAGAGAGAGAGAGAGAGAGAGAGAGAGAGAGAGAGAGAGAGAGAGAGAGAGAGAGGGGAGGGTGAAAATAGGAGAGAAAAATGTGAAAGAAGGCAAAGGAAATTTCAACGTGGCCGCAAATAGTAATCCAAGTTTGTGTGGCATTGCTTTGAGCGTGTTGATCTTACCCCAGAGCAGGATTTTTCAAGGTTCCGTTTTCTGTTCTCTTTCCTTCCTCCCTGACTCTGGTTTTGATGCTCTTTCTGATGTACTGAAGTTTACACCACAGTAGTTATCAATGTGTTACCTTATGTCAAATTTCCGCTTTATTACTTTATTTTTAACGAAGTCTGTCATCCTTTCTCCCTCCGTTCACATGACTCGTATATTTTCCCCTTTTATTATTTGGGATATTAATTCAAGTAGTTTATTTTTCACGGGACATAGTTTTTCAAGGTCCTGTTTTGTATCTGGTTTCTTCTCCCATATTTGCATTTCTTTATAATATTTGGCTAAGTCCTTCGTCCTTGCCTCCGTTGACACGACATGACTGCTTCCCCTCCTTTACAACAGTTTAAATGACGTGCACTTCTGTCCCCTCCACATGGCTGCTCTCAAGGCCAAGAACTGTCAACAGGCACGAAATATTTTAAGTTATTTTTACTCCACACTCCGATTCTTTGCCCTATTTTGCTTTTTCTGTTACAGTGAAGGAGGAATCTCAAGGTAAAAAGAAAAAGTAAAAAAACGATACATAAAAGGTCACTAGTCATCTCTTAATGTTTGCAGATGATCTCTTTCTGTCCAACTTTTCTTGTGATTTAGTTTTTCTCTCGGTCTTCCTTTCATTCATCCATCCACCTTAAGGCTGTTGCTCTGTCTATTCACTGTACTTTTTCCCTTTCATTCCTTTTCTATTCCATTCCTCGCTATTTATTTTCCCTGCAGTAATTCATTCATTCGTTCATCCTCTCCTTGACCGTTAGTCTTTCTCCTTCTCTTCATTGCACTGTTCCATTTTGATTTCTTCATCTGGTATTTTTTTCGTTTCTTTTGTTATGCCTTCGGTAATTAATTCCTTCATCCACCTGCTAACAGCTGCTCTTTCTCTTTCTATTGACTGAACTGCTCTATTTCGATTCCTTTTTCATTTGGTTTGTTTGTATTTCTTTTTTCCTTGCCATTTCTTCCTCTCAGTAATTCACTCGTTCATGCACCTCCTGACCGCTGCTCTTTCTCTTTCTTTGCAATTCCCCGCACCCCAATCATTCCCGCTCGCTTCATCTGGTGTGTGTGTTTTTCCCTCGTCATTTACCGTTGCCACGAGTGTTTGTCTTCGTTCAACATATGAGGTCGAGATGAGCGGGTCTAGCTAGCAGACCGCGGCTCTGACCTGGGTGAGAGCGTGTTGGATTAACTGCACCTCGCTTTCCATTTCCTTGCCGTACCCGCCACCACCACCACCACCACGAGCTATTTTGGTGCAGACTTTGTGGCGTTTACTTGCCTTTTAGCACCTATTTGACTCTTTACATATGCCAGGTCAAGGTTGAAGGGGAGGGAGATGGGGGAGGAGAGAGGAGGCAAATATGCATTATCACAACGTTAATAAAATATAAAGTTATTCGCTTAAAACTCTTCCTGTCATCATTATTCTCACACGCTGTTAGTAAGTGTTTGCCGACAAGTTTTCCTTTACACCTGGTCTTTGTCGGTCAGGATTAGGTTAGGACAAGTCACCAGGGTAAGGAGAGGTCAGAGAAGAGGGTCAAGGATGCTTCTTACCCTTAGTATTGTATATGTATGTCCCTGCCTCACCTCCTCCTCCTCCTCCTCCTTCTCCTTCTCCTTCTCCTTCTCCTCCTTCTCCTTTTCCTTCTCCTTCTCCTCCTCCTTCTCCTCCATCTCCTTCTTCTCCTCCTCCTCCTACCTTCCTGTCCCTCTGAGCCTCTCTCCTACCCACTCTACAAGCCTCCCACGCCCTCCCACCGACTCATGTATATTGTCATGGTAAGGAGGCTGTTTTGCATTCAGGGGACGCGTGTCGTGTTTACGCAGCCATCAGTGTTTTGTTTTCTTTAATGTTTGCCGTCTGCGTAGCCATTCTGTGAGGCCCTGTTTGTTTGGGTGGGCTTTCGGGGGCTTTTGTGTGTGATTGTGGGTGTGTATGTGTGATTGTATGGGGCTGTGATTGTATGCATGTGCGTTTTTGTGCGTGTGTATACGTTTATGCGTTGTCTGTTTGTCGATCTGTCTCCGTCGATCTGCCTGTCTTTCTGTCTGTCTCTCCCTCCCTCTCATCTGATGTACGCCTCGCACGGATGAGATGAACAAACAGACGCTCAGGTGGTTCCCTCTGGCGGAGATCTGCAGAACTTTTGAGCAGGTGAAGGCAGATGAGACAGGCGAAGAAAAGGAAGGAGAGAAGGAACGAAGAAAGGATGGATGGATGGAAGGAAGGAAGGGAGGAAGGAAGGAAGGGAGGAAGGAAGAAAGAAAGAAAGATAGAAAAGAGAGAAAGGAAGGAGGGAGAAAGGGATAGTAAAAGGAAGGAATAAGGAAGGGAGCATGAAGGAAAGGATTGAATGAATGAGTAGACGAAGGAAGGAAGGAAGGAAAGAAGAGAGGAAAAGAGGAAAGGAGGAAAGAAGTTAGAAGTGAAAGGGGAAAGAAGGAAAGAAGAGTGGAAGGAAGGAATATAAATTGAGAATGCATGAACATAGATAGAGAGAGGGAGGAAGGAATGGACGGATGATGAATGAAAGGAAGAGGGAGGGAGGGAACGAACGAAGGAAGGAAGGAAGGTAGAATCGAAGGGGTCATGTTTCTTTCGGTTTAGTCTCAATTTTCTGGCATTTTTTTCCCACGATTCTCTCTCTCTCTCTCTCTCTCTCTCTCTCTCTCTCTCTCTCTCTCTCTCTCTCTCTCTCTCTCTCTCTCTCTCTCTCTCTCTCTCTCTCTCTCTCTCTCTCTCTCTCTCTCTCTCTCTCTCTCTCTCTCTCTCTCTCTCTCTCTCTCTCTCTCTCTCTCTCTCTCTCTCTCTCTCTCTCTCTCTCTCTCTCTCTCTCTCTCTCTCTCTCTCTCTCTCTCTCTCTCTCTCTCTCTCTCTCTCTCTCTCTCTCTCTCTCTCTCTCTCTCTCTCTCTCTCTCTCTCTCTCTCTCTCTCTCTCTCTCTCTCTCTCTCTCTCTCTCTCTCTCTCTCTCTCTCTCTCTCTCTCTCTCTCTCTCTCTCTCTCTCTCTCTCTCTCTCTCTCTCTCTCTCTCTCTCTCTCTCTCTCTCTCTCTCTCTCTCTCTCTCTCTCTCTCTCTCTCGCTTTAGGCTGGTGACCTCCGGGAACACCAGTAACCCAGAGATGATGCTCATGTTTGCAGTCTTGGTCTCGGTACGCCGATTTCACCTCCTCCTCCTCTTCCTCCTCCTCCTCGTGTTCCCCTTCTCCCACCCTCCTTCCCTTCGGCGTGTCAATGTTTGCAGAGGTCCGTTCACCCCTCCCGCAAGGTCATGGGAGCCACCGTCGTCTTCGAAGTCTAATAACCCGACACATCATTCTTCGTCTCTTTCGTTCCCTTCGTGTCCATCGTCGTCGGCACCACCGCATGTCGTTGCGTTCATGTCCTCAAATTTTTATCTCCCTTTAAGGCGTCGCTGAAGGATGCATAACCGTTTTCTGCGTCTCCTAATTCGACGTTGTATTCCTCGTTCTCTTCAACTTCGTCTTCATCGCCGTTTCCTATCTGCTCCTTCTTTTCGTCTGAGGATAAAATCATGCAAAGTGACTTTACTCAACGCCGAAAGAAACACAATCATCTACAAAGGCGCACAACCCGACACATTATTCCCCGTCCCTTTCGCCTTCGCCGTCACTACCTCTGGTCTGCTCCTCCTTCCCGTCTCCCAAGGTTATCTCTCATCGTCTGAGGACAAGATAGTGCGGCGTGACCTTACACAACCCTGAAAGATGTAGACGATGAGGCTTTGTCGTCTGGCCCTTAATAGGATCGACTTGGCCCCCACGTCAGGACCCCAAACCGGACCTAATCTTTCGTGATCTAAGTAAGCTGCTGATGCTCCTACCCTTCCCCCCCTCGCCCTTGCATGCCCTCCTGAATCCCTTGTACTACGTGGGCTACCTCTTATGCCCCGCCAATACGCAGGCCGCCACTCCACTCGTCCCGCGTTTGTCCGTGTTTTTGGACGCTGTTTATATATGTTTTTATTTTCGTTCCCGCATAGAATTGAGATGTAGTTTACCTTTCCTTCAGCTATGACTCGGGAATATATATTTGTGGAGGCAATTGAAGGGTTTCTCACATAATCCCACCAAAAAAAGCGGAGAGTCGTGTTGGCTGCCTGACCTTGAAATCGTTGTTTAGTTTCGTGTATTTTCTGAAATCCTCGAGAATTCATGTTTTTATTATATAGTGCTTTTTTTTATTCCTCCATCCTTCTGTTGTTGAGTGAAGCGTGCGGTCGGCGGGGGATTTATGGGTGTGTTTGGGGAGTGCCAGGCGCGGCGGGTCCCCACGACGCGAGGCTGTTTATCCGCATCGGCAAAACAACCTTCAGCTGCCTTTGAGTGCAGCCATGACGTGTGTGTGTGTGTGTGTGTGTGTGTGTGTGTGTGTGTGTGTGTGTGTGAGTGTGTGTGTGTATTTGAACTTCTTAAACACACACACACACACACACACACACACACACACACACACACACACACACACACACAACAAACACGCAAAGAAAACAGTAGAGCAGCCATGAATCCTTTACCTTTTATTACTTTCTCCATCCTTAACCTTTCATTCCTTTCTTTTTTACATTCCAAAACTCTAAGGTACAGACACGACTCATGGCTGTCTATCGCCCCAACCCTCTATACGTCACACCCTCCATGCGAACCCTATGTTAATGCTACGGTGATAAAAGACGTGGAATTTGAGGCACCGAGTCGGGAGCGTGAGATAAGCGAAGGCTCTGACGAATGGTATGGAGGTGGCGAAGGAGTGGCTGCTTGACGGCTGTTCGTGTGTCTGTCCGTCTGTCCTTCACGCCCACCTACTGCCACTACTTTGAAACAGGTTTTGGCACACCGCTTGACTGATTAAAGTGATGCACGTGTCACTCATTAAAACGTTAGCGGTGCGACAGGGAATGAAAAGAACGCGACGTGAGCTTCTGACGCGCCGTGGTGGAAGCGTGTGGATGACCCTATCCCCTCCTGTTTTGTTTTAACCCGGTAGCTGCGGGGATCATGTTTCTTAAAGGCCCCTCTAAGCGAATTGATGAGAAAAAATCATCACTCACGCAAACCATTTAATAATATATACCTATCAACGCATTTGTTATCAGTTTATGCATCATCTATTTTGGGGGTTTATATCATGGGAAAAATTTGTCCCGTCGCTGCTACCGGGTTAAGTGTGGAAGTAGTGGTCTTAAGTTAGGTAGCGCGGCATGCTGTAGTAATTAAATGAAAAGGTGATTGAATATAGTGGTTTTCCAAGCATATATAAACTCTGCCGCCAGCTGGTTGAGTTTTGAGTGTGGAGTGAGGCATTATGGGTACCTTTATTGATTTGAAAAAGAGAGTTAAGTGTAATGAATCTAATATTGAGAGGGTTGGGTGTATGCTTCAATATCTTTTTTTATTTTTCTATTTCCTCTTTATTTGCAGAAGCAGCGCCAATTTTGTTTGTTTGCTTACCCTTCTTTATTTTGCCATTGAACTATCTCCTTTCCTGATGTTGATGAGGAATGTATTATGTGTAAATATTTTTCATTACTAGCCTGGTAGAAATACAAGCAACACTGAGGAAATACTAAGAGCAAAGCGGCCACGTGACCTCAATCAACACACTTCCGAGACCCGTTGGCGAAGACCTGCACGACGGGACCCTCATGCAGGTAATATTTTGCTCCCTTACCTCTCCATGGGGCACCTTTACCTGTATGAGCGTGTGTGTGTAGATGTGTGTGTGTGTGTGTGTGTGTGTGTGTGTGTGTATGTGTGTGTGTGTGTGTGCAGAAGTGATATACGCCCGACCTTGAAAATTAATTAAGCGGACCACAAAGCGACGCCCGTAACTCTTATCATTTATCTTGGATCAGTCTGGCTGTCGGTTTGTTTGTCGGTGGCTCCGTGGTGGACGTGGGCTGATCCTTACACACACATACACACACACACACACACACACACACACACACACACACACACACACACACACCTTGTCAGCATTGCCTTCTCTCAACCTTTCACTTTCTTTTTTTATCACTGGTATGTAAAATAAAAGAGTACAGTGCAAGGGGAGGACAGATTTATGGTGTGTGTGTGTGTGTGTGTGTGTGTGTGTGTGTGTGTGTGTGTGTGTGTGTGTGTATTGTTTTATTTTTTGTAGGTGCTGTTTGTTTTATGGTTTCGATATTCTAAGGGAAAGTGTTTATGATCTTTTAGTGTTTTATATTTTTCCATTCCTTTCCTAACCTATCTTTTCGTGCCTCCCTCTCCCCATCGTTAACCTTACCTTTTCTTTTCTGCCCTTCTCTTCTCTACCCTACCTTACCCTACCCTGCCTTTCCATCTCCATGCTCTCCCTTCCCTCTCCTTCCTTCCTCTTCCTTCGCTTCCCTCTTCTTCCTTCCTCTTCCTTCGCTCCCCTCTCCTCCCCTTGCCTACTCTCCTTCCCCCTGCCTCCCCCCTTACACACAGCTCTACGTGTCTCGTCACTCTTCACGTTGATGAATGAAACAGGTTCGCCACAAGGTCAGGCAGGTGAGGGAGGGATAGAGGGAGGGAGAGGGAGAAGGCGAGACAGTAGGCGATAAATGGCACAAGGCAAGAAGGCTCGTCCCTCAGCCCTTCCCCCAGGAGTCTGCCGCCCTTACTGCTTTCCCTTCCCCTCCCACTCTCTCCATCTCCTGCCCCCTCCGCCTCCCGCAGTAATTGGGCGCAAGACAATTTTAAGCTAACGGGTAGCAGAGGAATATTTATACGCTTGTCTGATTGCATTCATTGGGAAATCTTACTCTGCCCTCACCCGAACAATGGACGGGGGAGAAGAGGCGTGGGTCTGGGCGGCTGTTTGCTTTCTTTAGGTGTAGGTCTGTGCTTGAAGGGAGTGCTATATAATCTGCACTATTATCATCAACATTATTATGTTATATATTGTTATTTATTATTATTATTATTATTATTATTATTATTATTATTATTATTATTATTATTATTATTATTATTATTATTATTATTTTTGTTTTCAGTATTATAATTATCATTATTACGGAATGTTTTATATTGGTGCCATATTTGTGTTAATTAGCTAATCAGCTGGCGGTGAAGGATTGAGTCTGACTCTGAAGTGACGCAAGAGTCTTCAAAAGGAAAACTCAGGGTTAGTAGCTGCCAGGAGCAGGGCGAGGTAGTATGTTCAGTGATGGTGGTGATGTTGTTGGTGGTGTTGGTGCAGCACCAGTGCAGCGATTTTCAAGGCGGAGCCACTCCGCGCGGCACCCCAAGGGAGGCTCCGGGCACGGCGTGACGCGTGGGTCTTAGAACGTGACCGCGGCGGGCGTGGGGAGGAAACTCGACCGGTCAAGCAATTTACAGGAACGAAGAATTCGCTAAGCCAAACTAATAATTTTCTTCAAAAGTGATCATTTTAATGCGCACGCACGCACGCACGCACGCACGCACAAGCACACGCACACACACGCGCGCACGCACACACGCACGCACGCGCGCACACACACACACACACACACACACACTATCGCCCAAAGGCTCCAACACTCACCTCATCTCCAGCGCCACGGCCGTGGGATGTATTCTAAGTTTCCGCGCGACGTGTGGACGGGCGGGGTCAGCGGCCAGCCTCCAGGTTGGCGAGGGGTCATCGAGGGCATCCGGCGGGGAGGCTTCGCCCACCCGTCCGCAGCTTACGGCGTGACTTTGGGCTGACAGATCGCCATTAATAGAGCCCCGCGATGCACAAGACTCTATATCTGTCACTGGTGCTGATGCCTGCTTCTGCTGATGCTGCTTTTGCTGCTGCAGCATATCAGCAGCGGACCATCGACGTCGCGCCTTGAGCGGTGGTGGCCGTCGGTTATCAGATCTGAGTTCGCCCGGCAACTTGTCGGTGCTGCTACTACGTCGCTGCGTCAGTCTCCTGGTGGCTGCAGGGATAGGAGCGATGGTGCTTCGCTTCCTGACTGCCCCGGTGTGTCTGCCCACGGGCTCAAGAAGGCTCTTATGCTCCAGCTCCTCCGGAAGTTCATCATGATCACCGGCTTTTTCGCTGCAGAGGCTGTGCTGGCTGCTGGCTGGACTCTCTCTGAAAGAACTCCGGCTTGTTGGACTGACACTTCCCGAACCATCTTGTTGGTCTGGTCGCTCTGAGGGACTGACTGTCTTGCTGCTGAGTGGTTTCGCCTCTTCGGGACAGTCTCTGAAGTATACCCGCGTGATGTGCTTCAAATTCGGGGGCGTAATTGGGGACCCGTCACTGTCTGTGTGAGCGTTGGTGGACTCTCCCGAGTCTGAGTAACCTGAGTCTTGTGAGCGGTGAGACGGGGAGCCTCGAAGAGAGTCTCGGAATGATCCGCCAGGGGACACCTCGTCCTCACCGGCTTCCTCGCCTGAACTGCAGACTTCCTCTAAGATGGGGGCTTCACATGCCTCGCTCCGCAAGTCTTTTCCTGATCTGTAAGAACTCCGATACGCCGGGCTCAGCTTGAGCACGGCACTGGCTCGTGTGGGCGTGGTCCTGAAGGTGGCCACACTCCTCGTCGTGGGTGTGTCCTTGAGGGTGGGGGCGCTTCTGGAGGCGTGGAGGCTCCTGGAAAGCAGTGCTGGCTCCGAGGTGGGCGTGGTTTTGGCGTCATGGGTCTCCACGCTGGTGGGGATGCAGGGTGGACTGAAGCTCAGTTCTTTGTGTACATTTTTGCCGCCGTCGCTGACCTCATCGGCCTGGGAGGCATAGAACACCCGGGATCTGCTCCGCTTGAAGGGCGTCCCTACACGCGCCTCCTTCTCAGGTCGGGGGAGCCTTGGGGGTGACTTGGAGGCGGGGGATTCCCTGCGCCCACCAATGGTTAGTCCGGCACCCTGTGGGGGAAAGAAAAGGTGAAATTTTAGAAATGTGTAAAAACATCGTCTGGCTCTTTCAACTACAGCTACACTTCTCCTTCCTGTCTGTGCAGTGCATGCTTTCGCTGCACACGCTTACAAATTTCATGTCGAGTAGCTCTCAACGTCGCTAGAGGGCAATGCTCTTACTGTACTACTTGCTGTCTCCTCCATTCTTCTTTCCACTACTATCCTCAGCGCCTCCTCATCTCCAATTCCCCCCCCCCACCCCACCCACCCCTCCCAGCCGTCAACACTGGCGGGCCGCGTCCCTCAGTGAATAATTAATGGTCATATAATCTCAGTGCTTCTCCATAGCAATTTGGCTCTCCTGGTCTAATTAAAGTCTTATTTTTCGTGGATGATGCCGGGGTGCGCATTTATAAAACATTTTTAGCACCGGGGGAAGTTAGGCCTCGCGGGGCTTTCTGACGCATCGGCCTGACGGAGGATGCTGAACAGTGAGCCTCGAAAATTTCATAAGCATTTCTGAGGAACTTGTGCGGTTAATCATGTGCTAAGTGTTGGGGTCGGTGGCAGGCGGCGCTGCAGACTGCTGAAGGCGTGAAGCTTGAAAACGCGACCTGTACTGTGTGTGTGTGGGGGGGATGGAGGGGGGTATGAAGTGAGGGCTCCAGTGTGTCTCGACGAACTAGCCCCGATGAAGGTGGTCGTTGGATCGCATGCCGTGATAAACATCGGGGACGGCGGCGGCGGTGACGAGGGAGGCGGCAGCGGGAGAGTGAACGGTGGCGGGCTGCTTGGCCGAGGTGAAAGGTGCTCAGGCGGAAGGTGTCATTACCTCGCCTGTACAAGCCCCCGTTCCTCGGTCCCTGGTGGTGGGCACGCCTCGGGTCATGAGGGGCGTGTGAGACCCCGCCTCGGCCATGGATCAGACGTACAGGCATAATAACTGTCCGATCAAAGCCCATTAAGAAGCAGCATACAATTAGCCAGACCCGCGGACCGCCTGGAGCCACTCTCGCCCTTATTGCGCCCAGTTTAAAGGTTCATTCTGGAGTGCCGCGCGCCTGCTGAAGTGTATGGGTCGGGGTCCTGATAAGGTGTGCCAGAAGTTGGGATACAGGCGGTCCAGGATGTGACGGGGTACGCTAGACAGGTTCCCTCGTAACATTTGGATCCGGGAAGTAGTAACATTCCTATTTACGTGGCCGCTTAGAGGGAAAAACAATGCACTCTATTATTCCCTCCCGCCGGCGTTTTATAAGGGTCGCGAGAGGTGTTCGAAGGGTTTGTCGATCGAGATAACGCTGATAAAGAGGCCATTATGTATATGTTTAGCCTCGACACACACACACACACACACACACACACACACACACACACACACACACACACACACACACACACACACACTGGTTCACCCTGGCAGGACCAATGTGAAACTCAACCAAACATTTGCTATAGTTTCACCTTTCAAAAACGCAATAAAAACGCCGAAATCTCATCCCCGTGCATCGATTATCGCCTTCAAATTGTATGTTATTCACCGACATTTACTCCGTTTTGTATTGCGTGTCTCTTTTATCGCGCTTCGAACTCTCCCGTCCCCGCCCATTGCCTTGTCTCGCCCGAACACACGCGGCTCCCAGCTTGGTCAGACTGAGGCTCCCCGGCGTGTGTTGTGACTCGCGGTAGACTCTGGTCGATAATTTTTCACTGTTCGTTCGTCCTTCATGGCCACAGCGTGTCTTCCTGAGGGACGCCGCAAGACACTGCCAGTAAACAGCACGTAAACAATGCCAAAACGGACCCACTGGCGACCTTCTATGTCAGCGTTGGGGAAGGCGGTGAGGAAGGGGGCAAGGCAGACGCGATGGCCCAGTGGCACGGTTTTCTGTCTTCTGATTCAGCATCTTTTGTTTTATTGCCCATCCATCTCATCGAGGAACATTAGTTTTAGCCCAGGGACAAGCCAGCTAACTTTAAGGACTTCTTCATAACTGGGACAAGCAGACCAACCAATGGGAACAAGCCATCTAACCCGGGAACTCTTATTTTAACATAGAAACAAGACAGCAAACCCAGTAACTCTTATTTTAGCTTCGAACCAAGCCAGCAAACTCAAAAGTCTTTAGTCTTAGCTCTGCAATAGACCAAATAACCGATTGGCATATTTTTATGGTGAGGAACACTCCAGCCAACCAACCAAGGAATTATTGTTCAAGGGATCGTTCTTCAACTTCTTCTTGTAATCATTGGACTCAGATTAGACAGAGAACGCGAGAGGCCAGAGTTCGTGCGTCGGAGGATGTGAAGGCAAGGGAGGAACCTCACGTATCATGGTTGTTTGGAGACGCCCCCAGTGTCTCTGTACCTTCCTAGATAGCTCTTGCCGGGTACAGTGATGGAGGTAGAGGGGGGGGGGGGACATCGTAAGGCCTGGAAGGTTGGTCGAGAAAACGACCCCCCCCCCACACCTCCGCTAAACTTAAATGTAACTAATAAAGAGAAATAAAACAGTGAAAGAAATTAACACAACAAACAGTAAAAGAACCGTGGCAGGAAGAGAAAAGAAAGCGAATGTCACACGCAGTTCCAAGCCACCCGCCCTCGCACTTAACCCTTCCCGGACACACACACACACACACACACACACACACACACACACACACACACACACACACACACACACACACACACACACACACACACACACACACACACACACACACACACACACACACACACACACACACACACACACACACACGAAAACAATTCACATCTTAACTCATTATTCTACTCCTCTTTTTCCTCCTCCAATTCCTCCTCTTCCCTCCGTGCTTCCCCCGGCGCGTTGCTCACCCCGGGGGGCCTCCTCACCCACTCCCCTTAGGCTCTGGAATCAGGGTATTGCTGTTAGGAGCCCCGACGAGCCCTGGGTCTTCGTGTTTTCTGTGCCTCCCAGAGAATACTAATCAACCTCCTCCTCCTCCTCCTCCTCCTGCTCCTCCTGCGCCGTGGTGATCACCCTGCAGGAATGCCAACAGTATCTACCTCTCCCCTGCGGTCCCTTAGCTTTAGGGGGAGCGGCTGTAATGTTGGTATTTGTCTCTGTTGGCTCGCCGCTTTGTTTGTATTAGTCATCGTAGCGTGAGAGGCGAGGCGGCACTGCTCCAGGCTACGAAGGAAGGCCTATAAGTCCTCCCTGATGTTAAGTACTTCGTCTGATAAACTCCTGACCTCGCCTCCGCTGCGTTGGCTCTTGAAGTCGCTCCCAGGTGTCGTCTCTTTCTCCTCGCATCGTTTCTTCTCGCTCCTTTCGATTAATTTTATCTGCTCGATGTATCTGCTTATTGTATTATGTATCTGCTTATCGGTGTTTAGTCTTATTGATGCGCGATCCTCAGCATAACAAGGAGTCCATTAAAGCTCAGGAGGCACTCCAAGCAATTCCAATTAAACGTCTCCAGGAAAACAGGTCCGTCTCCTCCTTAGAGCGAGTGAGAGCGAGTGAGAGGAATGCCAGGTAATACGAACACCTGCTCCCGGTAATGAAGACTCGTGAGGTATGTTGATTATGCACAGTACACGTCATGAATACCTCTCCCTTTTTCTGTATGGGTCGAAGAATTCCTTTTTTTCCATTGCGAGTCTCGGTCATGTGTTAAATTTCCATTGGTTCGTGGATTAATAAGAGCGACGTTTGTATGTTTATTAGAAGAAGGACGAGGAGAGGATGGATGCAGGTGGGGGGCAAGATAAGAGGAGGAAGACAGAAGAAGACATAGAGTGAAAGTTTGATGCGGATATAAAGTGTGTGAGGAAGAGAGTGAGAGAGATGGAAAGTGTGTGAACGAGTATCGGTGAGGGAGCATGTAGGTGTGAAGACGCAGGAGAAGGTGCAGAGAAGAGCAAATTCTATTGAATATTCTGTAGACCTTGAAGAAGAGGGTGTGAAGAAGAGAAGAGGGACTGCGTGTGACGAGGGAGAGAGGTGGAGTGTGAAGGTGTAAAGTGGGAGATTGAAGAGGAAAGGGAGTGTGACGAAGAGGGAAATGGAAGGTGATGACGTAAGGAAGACAGGGAGGAGGCATGTGAAGAGTAAAGGAGAATGGGTTCGGTAAGATGGAAAAGGGAGCGAGTGGGAATACTACGAAGGGGTAAAGAGGGAAGAAAGGAGGGAGGGAGACATAGTAAAGGGGAAGATAAAGGATAGGAAGGAAAGAAGGGTTAGAAAGGAAAGGAATACAGAGAGAGGGAGGAAGGAAGGGAGATGATGGAGGAGATGAAAAGAATATGAAGAGAGAGAGAGAGAGAGAGAGAGAGAGAGAGAGAGAGAGAGAGAGAGAGAGAGAGAGAGAGAGAGAGAGAGAGAGAGAGAGAGAGAGATTAATTGTAAATAAAATTATAAATGATCATTACAAGTAAGAGTAACTCGTTGTGTGGGTTTTATTCTTGTTTCTTTAGCTCTCCTTTCCCTCCTCCTCTCACTGTAAAAGTAAATAAATAAATGAATAAATGTATAAAGTAAGGTAAAGGGGGGAGAGGAGTGGGTGAGGGAGGAGTGTTGTGACAGGAAGGGTTCAGTCCCAGAAACAGAACTAAGCTTTTTCTGTCCTTCCCTTCTCTTCCCCTCCCAACCCTTCCCTTCCCTTATAGAAACGCAGCAGCTTTTCCTCCTCCTCTCGCCCCCTCTCTCCCTGACCCAGATCGTCCCCTTCCATAACGAACACACAAAACAGTGAACAAGAAGCGCCGTGACCGTCAACGCGAGACACAACACCGTACAGCGACACACCAGCGTTTAGGGGAAGAGGGAAAACTGTACCGAGTCTCCGTTTTCTGTTGAAGCGGTTTAGTGTTTTTGGTTCAGTCTACCCCCTCTCCCCCATTAGCAGTGTTCCTTTTTTTTTGTGTGTAGTTAGTTAGGAGTTTATTTCCCGGTATGATTCATGCAGGAGAATGTTGCAAGAAAGCGAAGCACAATTAGAAGCAAAAAAAGTCGCTTCGCTTAGAACAAGTTTCATTAGACTACAAATTTCTCATTATCTTTGCTCGCTTACTCCCTCTTCGTTCTTATTTTTATCCTTCCTTTTATTCTCGTCCTACTCCCGTTCTTTTACCTTCCTGCTGCTCTTCCCTCCTTCAGTATTTCAATCTATCTTTCCTCTTATTATTTGTATATTTTTACGTTTCTGTCTCCTCTTTTCTGCTTCTCCTTTTCAGTATTTAAATTCACAATCGCGTTATTCTCCTTCTATCTCCCTTTATTTACCTTTATTTACTCTCTTATTCCTTCAATTCTCTTAAATGTCTTCCACTTGTCATTCTCCTCTCTCTTTTCTCTCTCCCACGCATCATCTCCAATTCCCTTCCTTCTTGCTAGTTTATCCCTCCTTCTACCTCTCTTTTTAAACCCTCCTATACTTCCCTCTTTCCTCAAGTTCTCGAAATCCTTTGCATCTC